>NW_024533173.1:45000-50938 GCF_016097555.1 Gigantopelta aegis
TTTCTTTGCCTCTGTATGGCCTCACACGTCCAGTTTCGTAAGTCCAGTCAACCAATTCTTTCACTCAAAAAATCTAGTGGATTGGAGATTTACAAGTATTGTCTCTCCTAACAATGACACCTTGTATTCATCAGCCTGGGTTGTATTTAGAGGATCAACCTATAGTACTGAGTCTACCTGATGTCCAGGACAAGTTAGTATTAATTAACATGTACTGTGAACCTAAAGTGCAACTTTTATCTTATATATATATATATATAGATTATAAGAGAAGAATAAAAGCCTATTATGTTGTTATTTTTAATTGAATCTTGTTGTATTAACTATTAACATCTTCACAAAGTTGTTACATGATGCCGGCTTTTCAAAGAGTTGACAGAGAATATTTAAATTAATTTTCTTTTTTTATTCTTAATGTCATACTAAAAAATTAAGATAATAAGTTCTATTATTCTCTGGTCTAGCTTCTTACGTTTCAGCATATGCATTGTACAATTGTACTTGTAATAGTTTACTGCTTTTGTACATGACTATAATCTGTATAAAAATTACCAACACAAGAACATGTTATGTACATAGAATATTATCTGATGTGTCATGTCTTAATACCATAAAAGGTGTTATTTAAGCAATAGAAGTTTCATACACTGCATGATTTATATAAGTCTGTTTTGATACATCCATAATATTGTGTATGACAAGTGTTATATCTTTATATTCTTTACAGCGTTATTATAGTATGCAGATTGTGGATGGCTATACTTTTAACATGAAAATCATCTCACCTCGAACAACTGGTAGCTGGGCTGCTACAAAATACCTTATCATTGGACCAAATTGGGAAAGGACAAATACCTCCAGAATTGATGATGACCATGTTATAAGATCAACCAGTGTGTTCACCTTTGTTCTCGGACGTACAGGTGTTAATGGACCTGACTGATATTGAAAACGTTATAAAAGATTCAAGATGGATCATCTCCTAACACCTCTACAAGAATCTTAACCACTTCTTTACCAAGGTGGAAAGTACACCATCTCTTCCTATATTTCCACTCATAGACAAGGCTGAGTTAGGATCTAATGCACCAGAAGCACAAACTGTTCTTCAGTTATGCTAACTTTATAATGCAATATATACATATCCAAGACTATGAAACTGATATCTTTCAACAGTTTCGTACAATCAATGTTGGACCAGGAATTGACTTCAATAGCCAGAAACATGAGTGTTGTTGAATACAAAGCCATTACAACAGGTATTTCTGTTGGCAGTAAAAAAGATTGATGCAGTTCCATTTACTGGTGAAATTGGAAATAGGAAGGATGGTTGGTTAGCCATAGTTGATCCTCCTATGTTTGGACCTGAAAGAGGTCATGAAGGGCAAGTACACAGTCCGAGCTTTTGCTGCTCGATATGGTCTTTATGGAGCTGATTCCAGCAGAAGCTATTATCCAGGGGAGTAGTCATGATATTGATGGAGATGCCTTTGACAGTACAAAACACAAATATACCTTGTCTTTTCTGGCTGATCAGTTACCACCAATTAAAGAGGGTGGTTTTTGGTCTGTCACAATGTATCGTTTACCTGAAAAGCTTCTAGTCATAATCCGATTGACCGCTACTCAATTGGTGATCGCACTGAAGGCCTTGTCTATGATAATGGTTCACTCACAATCTATATTCAAAAAGGAGAGCCACCAGCCACAGATGCTGAGGTTGCTAATTGGTTACCTGCACCTGACCTGATTACGCTGAGTACAATTCTGGTCTCTTTAGTTTAATTCTCAGGATCTATTGGCAACTGATGAAGCATTAAGTGAACCATACATGCCACCTGGTGTTGTAAAGACTGACACTAACTCTTTTGATTTACGCAAAGGAAAACTGTAATTATTATTATACACTATATAGTCACTGTAGAAAGTGTGTTAATAGTATATACTATTGTATATAGTGTATATAGTAGTTATAATACTTTTGACTAGCAATGCTTTTTGTGTAAATTAGATGTTAGTTCTTTAATTCAATATTGCTTTAAACTTTATTGATAATTAAAAAATTGATTTATTATAAACTGACAGGCAGGGTACATTTCATTATAGAAATGTGAATGCTAAATAATAACACAACAAGACTTTATAGCTGTAAATAAAGATATACAATAACAGTTGAATCAATTACATAAACTAACCTCTTTCGGTCATTTTTACTCCTTTTATATCACTCTTCTTCTCATCTTCAATATACACCTACAATAAATAATTTATTTACATTAAAATGTAAAACTGTCCTACTTTCAATAATGTCGACTTTCTTGTCAAAGAGGTGTTGTATTTATGACTAAAAGTAGAACATAAACGTTTTACTAACATACCTTCTTTGATGTCAGCTTGTTATTTTTAGTAATAAAATTATAGTATCAACACATCAGTACATGCCAGCAGTATTGACATGACCACATACTGCATTCAACTGTAAAAAAAACATAATCAGCTTTTTCATTTGCAAGCACCTGTTCATTGTATTTATATATACATGCATATACACACATATATATAATAAAAAATATATTAATTGATTATTTTAAACCAACTCATGGTCACTTAGTTTGTATTCATTCTTAAAAACTATAATATTTATTTATCAATATATACTGTTTTGATGGTTATAAGAAATTAACAATTTATGTAATTACTTAAAGCCATTTCATTAAGCTTATTAATTCTAAAAAATCTAGAGACTTAAATTAGATTTCATATTTAGACAAGTTAACTATTATTTGCTAATTCAACATCAATTGATGAAGCTTGAAGTTTAAAAATTCATTGTTTATATATAAAGAATTATACATCTATCATTATATCATAATTGTACAATTCATACTAATATACCTTCACTCTTATGCCTGCATTTTCCATCGAGAAGATGTATCTGTATTTATAAAAAATAAGAATCTAACATTAATTCATTACAATTATTGTACCTTCATCAATTCTATCATTTATTTCAGACACTACAAAATGCTCAAAATTAACACATCAGCAAAGGAAATAGATATACGTCTTCATTTTTTCAGTATCTTCTTCTTGAACTATAGTAACACAAAATTGGATCAAATTATCCATTGGCCTATATAAATTGGATAAGATCTTTAAGTATCTATCCTATTTAATACAATATACGCAAAGAAAAATAAACGAAATATCAGTAATTCTGTAAAATGCCTAAATACTTTTGTGTTAACATTATTGTAGTATTTCATTATTGGGAAGTAATGAACAATTATTTAGATATCCAGTTTGGCTTGGAAATGCATTATGAGAGAAAAAACCATTGTGTAACAATACTCATCTGCAGAGGTATCTTCATTGTATAGTCTCATCTTTTGTCCTCGGTCAAAACAATAATTCAAGGTTAGCACACTTTTGAGTCATCCACCAATTTCAACTTCAAAAATACAAATAATTGATAAAAGAGAGTTAAAGTTACTGTCTTCAACATCTTCTTTGTTAACCTATGATAGGTATGATGAGTTTATTTGATTTTTATTAAAAATTTTCTACTGCACAAGGTAGGTCTAGTAATGGTTGTGACGGTGAATGAATCATTATGTCCAATGAGTGCTAATATGAATTCTTTTCAGAATCAAGATCAAAAGGGAAAATGGATCTTTTTGAAAACTATTCTTTAAATGATCTATCAGTTTTCATCTTCTGTAATAACAATGGAACTTAAAATCATAATTAATATACAATGAACGTACTTCTATGTAAAAATAATTGGTCCAAATTTTTTTGTAACAATTCACAAAACTTTACTTTGCCAACAACGTTCACTAATATTTTTTATAGCAAGGAGTCTATTACATAACTGACAGCTATATTCTTTTTTCTAGAAAACAATTCCCCAACATGTTGCAGAATCTGAGAACAAAACAACTCCCAGTATTGCCCATAGGGAACTCCTGAATAATTGCATTAGAGAGCGTGAATACATATGGTGGTGGTCCTAATTAAAGTAACAAAAGGCTAATGTATTGCTGTCTAATCAAGAGTTTGGACATGTGCAAACTGGAACTGGTGGAATATTAACTTTATCGATATTTGAAATGTCAAAACAAATTACCTCATTTTGTGGTTGATGCTCTATAACCTAATGTAAGTTTTGTAAGCACTAATAATAAAAACTTAATCAAATTAAAAATTAAGGTCTGTGTGGTATTTATTATAAGTTGAAGCCATCACAATGTGCTGTGAATTTTTTTCTTGTTTTCTCTTTCAGGCAACAATGTTTTCCATTGCAATTAGGCCTTCATTGTTTTCAATAGTAATATCATACCAAAATAGAAAGAAGATACTAATACAAGATCTACATGACCTTTTGGTACAAGCATAATACATATAGATATCACGATTTGCAACTATAAGAAGATTAATAAAAAAGGATAGTTAGGATTTGATTGAATTTAAAATAATACTTTTATAGCCAAATAGTAATAGTATTACTACCAATTAATGAAGTTGACACAGTTACCTATAAAAACTGATGATAGATCAAATATATATTACTGTGCAGTACATTGAAAAACACACAACCTCATTGAAATGGGACATTAAATGACCTCATACCATTTTTAATTTTGGCAATGAAAAAAACTCCCAGGTAATGCTGTATTAAGAAATTTTTAATTTGTTTCAAATATCTAGAAAATATGGTTTTGTAGCAGCAATTTCATTGGATTCCTTAATATATTTATAGAAAAGGTTTTTTAAAACTTACTCATGTTCAAACATGTAATGTTAAAAATAATTTTCAACAAAACATTGTATTTGTCAAGTAGAAAGTCATAAAATAGTTTCAAGATCCAGACATTCCAATTTATTAAATTAGAAAGAATAAAACATTGAATACCTCCATAAACATAACCAAAATTACCGACTTATTTGGAACAACTGTACCTATATCATTCTCAATTGTTTTTTACTGTGTAAAAATGGTCTCTGAATTTTGAATTCCAATACGTTATTTAGAGGGAGACTGAACTATAAACATGAGTAGGGAGTAAACAATAGCCTGCTACACCTTCTGATGTATAGCCCTTTTAGTTTGACCAGGTGTGATGGTTCCAATTTCATTTTCATTTGTAGTATAGAAGTTGGTCACTAGCTGACTATTTATAGTATGATACAAAGCTACTGTTTCAGGTTTCTTGTGAAGTTAGAGAAATACCATAAGCCCTTCAGGCTTGTATCCATTTACCAAATTACACCAGAAACAGTTGTACCAATTTCCTTCTGAATTCGTTGTGTAGAATGATCATGTGTTTCACTCGATAGTAACGATAAAATGGCAGCATATTGTCTGGCGAATAAATTAAACTAAAGAGAAATGAATCTTCCTTATTAAATTACAATCCTAATATTGTTTTTTCAATACAATAATATTACGCGAGTATAGATGGATATAGAAACAATTTTGCAGTATACAGAGATGGAAAGGCGATACTAATAACAAATGTATTAAATATCAGAATGACTTGTTTATTCACTGATATTATGTATCTAAATAATAAATTAAATCTGCTAGTTCATTGTAATTTTCATGATAAGTATGAAATGTTACAAAACTCACTGCAAACAAATTTACTTCCATAGTTGATGACATTTCGTCATACTCAGGTCCACCACTTTTGGTTGATAGCATTCCTATTTCAAAAAAGTACATAATATAATTAGATTGTATACTAAAACAGGAAAATTGATTGTTTGTTGAAATTATGAGGAATATCTATAAGAAACAGTGTAACTTTGTCAATGCATTACCAGTATACAAGAAAAATTGTTAATGAGGGGCAGAGATTGTCACAAGTAAAACTAGTTTGAAGATACTACGTAAATTGTTAATAATTGATAATGTCTCCTTCATATCCCAAAA
>NW_024533174.1:0-68793 GCF_016097555.1 Gigantopelta aegis
TGTTTTATGGATTTTTACTTCTGTTAAAGGCTGTGGTTTTAATTTTTAAAAAATTATTGATACCTTTATATTCTCTAAGTGATTTAATTAATAGTCTTCAGGTCTATGTCATGTGACACTGCAAATCTGATTGGCTCTCTGAAATCCCTGCACTATACAATAACATTTGTGCATATCTCCAATTTTCCATCACCAAGCTAGACGCCAAAACTAGATGAAAAAGATGTGAAATGTGAATAATAAATTAATATTATTTCCAATTTCACTCACTTAATAACCTTATGATTAGATTAATTAATTAATTAATATAATCATAAAGGATTCATTACAAGAAAAAATTGGCAGTGCATAAGGTTACAATTAACAGCAGAGTAATTTTATTAATTGATAATTCTTTAAGGTGATAATGCTGATATATTCTATCACACAGGTCACAATTCTAAGATGGAAGAAAGATACATATCTGCTAATTTAGGAGAAAGAGAAAAGATATTCTTATAATAGAGCTTACATATTTTTTTTGATATAGAAATGGGCAAGGCCAGCTAGAGGTAAAACAGATAATTGGTTGATTATACATTCAAACAAATGTTTGATGTATTTATCTTTTGTAGGGATTCATTCAACTTATAGGTTCATATATCAGATAAAACAGCTTATTTATTTTAATAGCTTTTAGATAATATATAGTGGTAAATTTCCTTTTATTAATTTATATGGGAGTACTCCTTAATGTGCATTCTTATAATAGTTATGTATTATACCTACATATATCTATGGATGTTCCTGATTTCTATAGATGTCATGTTTATCTGTGTCATTGAGGTACTCAATAGTACTAAAGGTGATAATGGCTGCTCTTCTTAAGCTAATAACACATGATGTCATCATCCTTAGTTTCTTATCAACCTCAATAACACTTAATGTCAATCATTTCTAATCTTTTGCACAGCTACAAAATACCTCCAAGCACTAAATGCTGTGATATAAAGTATCCTTCCACTAAGATAATACAACTCCTTATTGTGTATTGTTAATTTACAATTTCTGCTTGACACCAGTCAAGTATTTATTATGACAATATATTTACTTATTAGATATCATTTATATTTGCTAATTTCTGTGTAACAAGAATAATACCAAAATGTTTTTTCTCAGCAATATTTAATTCAAGTGCTATACAGTATTCTATTAATGTGTATTGTTGGCTTATGTGGATACATACGTCATTTTTCTATTATAACAAACTGCTAATGTGTTATGTACATCTAGTGAACCGGATCACATGACAATCAAATACTGTACAGGTCACCTTTAACTACTCAACATATAACTGTTTATTACACAGACATATATGATACAGAGAAGTGATAGTGTGATCACAGTCAATATGGTTATGTATGTTTAGTAATGGTTGTCACTGCTCATAAAAATATTATTGCTAAAGTTTCTCCACTAGTAAATACAGAGAGTGGCTAGTAGATATTAGATTCTTAAGTCATTTCCTATTATTTCGTTTGCAGTTATCCTTGATACAGTTAAGAATATTACAGTTTAGCAGGCCGGCAATATTTTAAATCAAATTTGCATCAATGTGATATTTTGCTTCTATACCTAGTTTTTTTTAATGGTCAACACTCTAAAATGTGACCGACTGTCTAGTAATCAATGTAATATATTGTAATACTGGTTGTATTAGTAAAAATTACTAGATGTACTATATAAAATAAATAACATAATCTTTTCATTATTAACGTGTAATGGAAATGACTGTTGATGTTGCTCATTATTGTTTTAACTAATATTGTTTTAGAAAAATACTGTATTAGGGCGTATTGTTATTGTAAACTGTTTTATATAATCTTCAATGTTTTTATTGAGGTATGTGCATACACTGCAGTGTACTTTGTACCGATTTGTGTATCAAATGTTTATGAATCATTTAAAATTTTAATTTAAAAATGATACAGATATAATATAAATAACCTTGTGATTAATACAGTTATAAAGTTTTGTACTAGATCCTAAATTCATTTGTACTATACTCACTTAAACTAAATAGTAAACACTGTTCTTACGATGAGACTGTCTCTACCATTTCTATGAGACCAATCTGTGTATATAGCTCTGGGAATTCTATTAGACAACTGCGACTTTTATAAATGTCTACAATATAAAACTATTTATGATCTTCTCATATCAAATGATAGCTATCTCATTCTATTGTGAAATGTTGAATAAAACACTATCCCCAATTTCATCCCTTTTAAAGAGGAAAATTTCAATTATTGTGACCTCACATTTAGGGACTTAAGTTTGAGAGCTTTTGTTTTATTTCCACAGTCTAAAAGCACAGTTGTCTTTATGTACATCTAGTAAGAGACTACTTGGCATTACAATTCAAATAGTGTACAGGTCACTCTTACCACACGAGGTGCTTATAATTAAAGACATATGACATAAAACAAGTTTTTAATGTTATCACAGTCAATTAATATGGTACACAACATGGATATAATAATAGTCGGGTGTTACATGATTATATGATTAATAAATTCTTCATTATTTCTAAAGTAGACAATGTTGCGCGCTCAAATTAAACACAAGGACATTGCTGTCTTTAATTATATAAAACCGCATCTCTTTCGGGAAGTCGTCGACTTTTGATTAGGAACGCGTCCTTTATGTCCTGTTCCTGACAAGATTTATAAAAATACCGTTACAACTCCCAGTCAAAGATATTGTTGAGGTTCTTAACATATGGTTGATTTCCTAGAAGGCGCATTTGACGCAAACGCAAGTCCCCATAGTAATCTCATTATCTACTGTTAAACACGCCGCCGTCATGAGCTGGTGCACATCTATTATATAACATCAGTGATACTGTATATCTACAGTGGATATGTTGCTGCTTCTGAAGTACTAAATGTCTCTGTTCAGCTCCTAATGGAGAATCTGTCCTTCTACTGACCACCATGTCACAACCTCTCCTACTATATTGCTGTAATGCATCGTTCTTCACTAATGATGCCATCTTCTACTTCCAAGAAGGAACCTCATACTCTACAGGTATATTAAGTATCAGTAATGTCAAGTAATATAATCTACAAAGGTCTGGGTCATATAGAACAAGGCTTCCATGAGACAGTTATGCAGTCTACCCAGTAATAATGTTAGGGGATAGCAACAGAAAGTTCACTGTGTATACAATTATCAGCAGATGATGTTGTATTGGAATATTACAGTAGCAAACTGTGGGTTTAACTGGCATCTACATCATAATGTTAGCTTTATGCTTTCTTGACATCAATATGTAACTTAGAATATATATCAGTCCAGAATAGTTCAGATTATGGACTTTGTTCTTATCAATGCTAATGATCTGGTAATTGTTAATTCCTCATTGCTAATAATGGAGATTATAGGGCCTTTGTAACTAATGCAATATTATCTATGCTGACCAGACTAACAGACTGTTCAGATTATTTATTTTGAAATCAAAATTTACACACTGGCTTTAGGATATGGCATGTATTTGTGGTGTGACAAAGATAATGAATTGATGTAATTATTGAAAAATAGTATGTTTTCAAACAATATTGCATTGTATGGAGGAGAAGTAGTATTATATTGCATGGAGGTGGTAGTATTGAGATTAGTACTGCACTGTATACAACAATACTGCTTGGTAGGAGGAGGAGTGTATATTAGAATCATATTGGAATGTCAATATGAAGTTAGCAATTGCTCTATATACAATAATATTGCTGAAGTGAATGGAGGAGGAGTAAGTATTTATATTGCATGAGTTTGCTAGTATTGAGATTAGTAACGGCACTGTATATAACAATACTGCTTGGTATGGAGGAGGAGTGTATATTAGATCAATGAATGACAATGTTGAATTAGCAATTGCAATATATACAACAATATTGCTGAAGTGAATGGAGGAGGAGTACAACAATGGTTACACCAATTAGGAAGTGGTGATATTGAGTTCATCAATGCACTATATATGATAATACTGCTCAGTCTGAAGGAGGTGGAGTGTACATTGGTTTGTATGGAGAAATTGGTAGCAATGTGTCAGTAACTGCACTATATCAAACAATACTGCATACTTTGCATCAGGTTTGGTTGTCCATTCAATTCGAACAACTTCAACTTAACAAGTAGTATTTATTTCACAAACGTGTCATTTTATTTCAATAAAGTAATCAATGGGCCAATAGACAAACAAAAAAGAGTTCATCAGCTGTGTTAATAATGAATGTTAATAAGTTACATTTAATCAAATTGTAGTTAGTAATCATAACACAACTGGTTTACTTGGGGGACAATAGTCTAATAAAATTGATTTTTTAGACATAACATGTTTGTAAACAATTCAGGCAATTTATGGTGAGGTATTCTTTATATCATTACTCACAATTTTAATAAATCAAAATCAAAGATTACGTTTATCAATAATCAGCCAGTGAGTCAGGAGGAGAATCTTGTATATCATAATCAGGTTTTCTTGATGGAAGACATTACCACTGACTGTTCCTTTAAAGTTGTTCCTCATCATGATCCTAATGATTACTAAAAACAGTGTTTATATTTTGTCAACAATACAGCTGACATATCTGGTGATGTCGCTATTATGGTGGTAAAATTGATGATTGCACAAACACACTTTACTTTGATCATCTATTTCACTATCCTCAACAGACAGGTCTATCAACAGTGTCATCAGATCCTATTCAAGTATGTTTTTGTGAAACAACAGACAAAATTGCTCTATTACAAACATCAGTATATTTTCAACACCTGGAATTGATATCAATGTATAACTAGCTACAGTAGGTACTTTAGATGGTTTAACACCAGGGTGTGATAAGATTGAAACTCATCAGATAATTCTTTGATTGTTCAATATAATAACAATAGACCTAAATGCAATTTGTACTAATATAACCTTCATATTAAGAATAAAACCTCATTGGACACAACACAAGGTCAATACTACACTTGAAACTTCGATCAGTGAACCTTTGAATGACCCATATACTAAAGTCATTGAAGTTACTATTGAGCCCTGTCCTAATGGGTATCCATTAGTAATGGCATTGTGTTGCAGGCCTGAATTAAATTTAGGTTCAATAACTTGTGATATTAACACTCAAATTATAACAAGAGATGGTGAGATGTGGATTGGTTATGAAGATGATTCACACTGTCTTATCGTTAATTCTAACTGCCCCTTCCATTATTGTACTGACAGTAATGTTAATTTCACACTAGCAATCCTAGCAAACAATGTCTTTACAATCGATCAGGAGTACTCTGTGGACAATGTTCTGAAGGTTTCAGTCTCATCTTAGGTTCCAATAATTGTGAACAATGTACTAATGACAACATAGCTCTTATCATTCCATTTGCTTAGCTGGTATAGCACTGGTAGCTTTTGTCATTGCTTTAAACTTAACTGTGTCTGTGGGTACAATCATGGACTTATATTCTATGCTAATGTTGTCAAAATATATGAACCTATCTTCTTTATGAGGCCCTGTTCGTTTTCTTAGTCATTTCATTTCCTGGATCAATTTAGATCTAGGAATTAAGACTTGTTTCTATAATAAAATGGACTCTTGCGGTAAAATGTGGCTTCAGTTTGTCTTTCCAGCCTATGTTTTGTTATTTCTATATTTATCATAATATTATTACGATATTCTAGTAAAGCAGTTCGACTGTTGGAAGGCAAGCAAATACCAGTACTAGCCACTATGATCCTTCTTTCTTATACCAAACTGATACGCACTGTTTTCCAGGTTCTTCATTCCAAACAATTCCATGTACTGATAGTAAGAATAATACTGTCTTATTACTGAGGTGGTACATTGATGCTAATGTCGAATATCTAAGAGGTTGTCATATACCATTGTTCCGTTCTCACTGGCTGTACTCATTTTACTTATTGTTCCATACACTTTCTACCTTCTTACTATACCATTATTTGAAGGAGCTTTATCAAAGTATATGTGTTCCTGCCAAAAGTTTTTAATATATATGAAGCCTTTCTTTGATGCATATGAGGTCCATATAAGGACAGACGTCGTTTTGGACTGGATTCTTGCTCCTAATTCGTGTTATATTAGCTCTGGTTGTGTCTCTAGATATTGAAGCTAATGCCAGTCTGGATGTGTTAACATCTCTTCTAATTGTCATTATATTCAATTATCGCATTTCTAAGGGAATATATCGATATTATCCTTTGGATTATCTGGAAGAATTTTTCATTCTTAACCTCATGTTTTATGCTTTTATGATGTACAAACTTCAAACGACAAGGAAAAATGTAAAGGACAAGTGTCAATATTATTTTAGTATCATATCATTTGTTGTATTCTGTGTATTTATTTTATCATGTCCGGATCGTCTGTTAAAGTCTCGTTTGCATCAATCAAACTTACAAATTCAAAAAGATATTCAAAAACCTCCACAAACTTCTAGTGTCTAATAATTTAGAACTTCTTTTAATGCATTCAGGATCCACGTTGGTGTAAGTAAATCTACTTCTACGTCAGTGGTGTCAGTGGAAATGAAACGAGAATCAATATGTTTCATATAGATGACTAAACTGATGATTCTGATGAATTTTTGCTGATTACATGTATAATTGTCATGTCGTTTATACAGCAATAATTTTGTAGAAACCCATTAAAAATGGTATAGACTTATCAGATTTTGTCAAATCTTTAATATTCTTTTCCCTGTGCTATTTGTAGCTAATGAGTTTAATATCGACTTATATTTTCGATAATAACAGTATTGTTTACATACTAGTGATAAACATAACTTAAAATTACAATAGTGCATACATAACACCATGTAATTGTTTATCACAACCAACACATGACAGGAAAGACAATTATTAATAATAACAATAATACTGATGATAATAGTCAATAAACAATGATAACAATCAATTTGCAACATGTGTGATTAGTCGTGTGTGTACAGACTAATGATCAAAATTTTTCTTTGACTTAGAAATGTAGTTGTAAAGTTTTCTCCAATAGTAAATATAGAGTCACTGATAAAGTTAGTACTCATTTACTAACTAATGAACTGTATTGTAATTATTGTGGTTTTGACTAGAAAAATAACACACAAGTTTTAGACTTTCTAATTAGGCTACTATTAAAGTAACACACTTATAAAATATACTTTAACTATATCTATTGTATATGTGACTTGAATATACTGCCTGTCACTACAGACAATACATATGATTAGAAACATCAGTTTATGTAATTATAACCTGATACCTATAAACCAAGTAAGATTAGTAGTGGGTATAAAGACTCCTCTCTTTCTCTCTCTTAGTCTCTCCTCTATTCTTTCTATCTCTTCCTCTCTCCTCTTCTTTACATATTCATTCATATAGATATATCTGGTTTATACTGTTGCATTTAGCCAAAGTTTATTTCATACAAATAAGTAAACTTATAATGTTTTGGTTACTAATCCACTATTGACTGGGCCTGAGCTGTTACTACGAGTTAATTATGAGTAAGTTAGTTAGTCTAAACGTTAAGGCAGTACTAACACTGTTACTATGGATGATGTAATACCTAATATATTCTTATCACACAGGTCTATAATGCTAAAAAGAAGAAAGATATTACCTGCTATATTCCATGGTCATATAACATAGAGTTAAGTCAATATGAGAAAATGGGCGTGGCCAGAGTTTAACAGATAATTGTTTAGGTAACGCTTTCCAGCAAAATTTCAATGTATTTATATATTCATTACCAAAAGTCAATATATCAAATAAAAAAAACAGCTTTTAGATAATATGTAGATATAAATTTCCTTTTGCTAAGAAATATGGGAGTGGTCCTCAATGTGCATTATTAATTGGTTATGTTATTTTTGTAGATGTCACAAAATTTGTGTCTTCTGTCATTGGGTACCTCAATAGCACTAGATGAGATAGACGTCTCCTCTTATTGACCTAATAACACTTGATGTCATCAACATCTTATTTCTTGAGTTACAGGTATTCCATGACACTAGATGTCATCCTGTAAAGTTTCTTCACTAAGACAATATAATTCCTTATTAGGTATTTTAATTTACAATATAATGTTTAACACAGTAACACAGTCTAATATTGACTATGACAATATATTATATATTGTTCATATTTGGCTTCACTTTCCAACAATAATAAGAAAATATGATCATCATAACAATCATTTGCTGCAATATTCTATTTATGTGTTGTTGTTGGCTTGTTTGATATATAGTCACTTTTTCTATTATAACAAACTGTTAATGTTTATATGCATTTAATGACAATTAAAAACAGCGTACAAACCCATCTCTTACATCACTCACTATGTGACTGCTTATTATAACAGGACATATTGACACAAAGCAAGCTTTCCATATGATCACTGTTTATAATACTTTTCTTAAAATGTTTATTTTGTAGTTTGTGCACAGACTTAATGTTAATAAATTCTTCATTTCGGTTAGAAGTGTAGTTATAGAGGTTTCTGCACTAGTAAATACAGAGTGCATGCTGGTATATATTAGATCTTAAGTCAGTGTCTATTATATTGTATTATAATATTATTGATACAATAAAAGTACTAGATGTATAAAAATAAACAACATAATGTTTTCATTACTTATGTCGTAAGGAAATGATATTGTTTTAGAAACAATATTAGGACTGTTATTGTAGATGTTTTACTTACTCTCTCAATGTTTTTATTGAGTATATACATACACTTCAGTGTATTTGTATGGATTTGTGTAATCAAAATGTTTACTGAATCATTTTTTAAATTTTAATTTAAGAAACAATATACTACTAATATAAATAACATGTGATTAATACAGTTATAAATTTTTGTACTAGGATTTTTTTTAAGTCAATCTTAGTATATAGTCTAAATGGGTACTATACTCACTTAAACTAAATAGTAAAACATTGACTTAAGATGAGACTGTCTCTACAACTTCTATGAGACTAATCGTATACTCTGGGAATTCTATTAGACAAACTGCTGTAAATGGCTACAATAATCAGTTAGGACTCTTTCTCATATCAAATGATAGCTATCTCATTCTATTGTGAAATGTTGAATAAAACACCTAATTTCATCCTTTTAAAGACAAAATTTCAATTATTTGTGACCTCACATGTTAGTGACTTAATTTAGAGAGTTTTGTTCTTATTCCACAGTCTAAAAAGCACAGTTGTCTTTATGTACATCTAGTAAGAGACTATACTTGGCAATTACATTTGAATAGTTTACAGGTAACCTCTTACACACGAGTTCTTATCATAACAGACACATGACATAAACAAGCTTTTAATGTTATCACAGTCAATAATATGGTACAACAACATGTATAATAATAGTGGGTGTTACAGATTATATGATAATAAATTCTTCATTATTTCATGTTGCGCGCTCAAATAAACACGGACGTCGTCTGCTTTAATTATTCAAACGGCATCTCTTTGGGAAATCGTCGACTTTTGATTAGGAACGCGTCCTGTTCCTGACAATAGAATAAAAAGACCGTTACAACTCTCTTTATTCCCAGTCAAAGATATTGTTTGAGGATCTTAACATATGGTTGATTTCCTTGAAGGCGCATTTGACGCAAACGGCAAGTCCCTAGTATCTCATTCGTCTACTGTTAAACACACCGCCGTCATGAGCTGGTGTCATATCTATTATATAACATCAGTTATACTGTATATCTACAGTGGATATGTTACTGCTTCTGAGTATTATTCTCTGCAGCTCCTAATGGAGAATCCATGTCCTTCTACTGACTTACCATGTCATAACCTCTCCTACTATATTGCTAATAATGCATCTTATTTCCTAATGATGCCATCTTCTACTTCCAAAAAGGAAACTCATACTCTACAAGGTGTATTAAGCATCAGCAATGTAAGTAATATAACTCTACAGGGGACTGGGTCATATAGAACAAGGCTTTCATGAGACAGTTATGCAATCCACCTCAGTAATAATGTGTAGTAATAGTAACAGAACTGGTATACAATTTATCAGTAGCAGTGATGTTGTATGGAATCCATTAACAATCATTAACTAGCAAACTGTGGGTTTAACTGGCATTTTCATCATAATGCTAGCTTATACTTTCTTGACATCAGTAGTGTAACATTAGAATATGTATCAGTCCAGAATAGTTCAGATTATGGACTTTTCGTTGTCAATGCTAATGATCTGGTAATTGTTAATTCCTCATTTGCTAATAATGGAGCTTATAGAGCCTTTGTAGCCAATGCATATATAATGTATGATGACCAGATTAACAGGACTGTTCAGATTATTTATTTTGAAATCAAATTTTACATTTGGCTTCAGGATATGGCATGTATTTGTGGTGTGATAATGATAATGAAGTTGATGTAATGATTGAAAAAAAGTATGTTTTCAAAAAACAATATTGCATGGTATGGAGGAGGAGTAAGTATTATATTGCATGGAGGTGGTAGTATTGAGATTAGTAACTGCACTGTATACAACAATACTGCTTGGTATGGAGGAGGAGTGTATATAGATCAGTGAATGAGAATGTTGAATTTAGCAACTGCAGTATACACAACAATATGCTGAAGTGATGGAGGAGGAGTAAGAATGGTTACATTAGGAAGTGGTAATATTGAGTTCATCAACTGCACTATATAATAATACTGCTCAGTCTGAGGAGGTGGAATGTACATTAGTTTATATGGAGAAAGTGGTAGCAATGTGTTCAGTAACTGCACTATATCCAACAACTCTGCTTACATTGCATCAGGTTTGGCTCTCCATTCAATTCGAACAACTTCAACTTTAAAAAGTAGCTTTCATTTCACAAACGTGTCATTTCATTTCAATAAAGTAATCAATTGGCCAAATAGACAACAAAAGGATATCACTCTGCTGTGTTAATAATCAAATGTTAATAATGTTACATTTAAAACAAATTGAAATTAGCAATCATATCACAACTGGTTTACTTGGGGACAATAGTCAATAACATTTGACAGAAATAAACATGGTGTTGCAAACAATTCAGGCATTTATGGTGGAGGTATTGCTTTATATGATTCCTCCCAATATTAATAAATCAAAATGCAAACATTACATTTATCAATAATCATGCCAGTGAGTCAGGTGGAGGAATCTTTGTATATCATAATCAGGTTCTGATGTAAACATAGCCACAGAGTGTTCCTTTAAAGTTATTCCTTATCATGATGCTAATGATACTAAAAACAGTGTTATTATTTTGTCAAACAATACAGCTGAAATATCTGGTGATGTTCTATATGGTGGTAAAATTGATAATTGTACAAGCACACTTTATTTTGATCACCTATTTTATCCTCTAACAGACAGGTCTATCAGTAGTGTCATCAGATCTATTCAAGTATGTTTTGTGAATCAAACAAACAAAATTGCTCTATTACAAGCATCAGTGTATTTACAACACCTGGAAATGATATTAATGTATCATAGCTACAGTTGGTATTTCAAATGGCTTAACAGAGGGTGTTATAAAATGAACGCATCCAGATAATTCATCTATTGTTCAATATAATAATATAGACTAAATGCAATTTGTACTAATGTAACCTTCACATTAAGAAAAAAAACCTCATGGACACAACACAAGTCTATACTACACTTGAAAAACTTCGATCAGTGAACCTTATATGACTCTTGTGTTAAAGTCATTGATGTTACTATTGAGCCCTGTCCTAATGGTTATCTATTAGTAAATGGCTTTTGTGGTTTGCAGGCTGAATTAAATTCAGGTTCAATAACTTGTGATATTAACACTCAAATTATAACTAGAAATGGTGATATGTGGATTGGTATGAAAAATGAATCACATTGTCTTATTGTTCATCCACATCTCATTGCCCTTCCATTATTGCACTGACAGCAATGTTAATTTCACACTAACCTATCCTAGCAAACAATGTCTTTACATCGATCTGGTGTACTCTGTGGACAATGTTATAAAGGATTTAGTCTCATGTTAGGTTCCAATCAATGTGGACAATGTACTAATGATGCTACATAGCTCTTATCATTCCATTTGCTTTAGCTGGTATAGCACTGGTAGCATTTGTCATTACTTAAACTTAACGGTGTCTGTGGGTACAATTAATGGGACTTATATTCTATGCTAATGTTGTCAAAATATATGAACCCATCTTCTTTCCTAATGGTCCATACCATTTCTTAGTCAGTTCAGTTCCTGGATCAATTTAGATCTAGGAATTAAGACTTGTTCTATAATAAAATGGATTCTTGCGGTAAAATGTGGCTTCAGTTTGTCTTCACTGCCTATGTTTGGCTTATTGTAACATTTATTATAATATATTACGATATTCTAGCAAAGCAGTTCGCTTGTTGGAAGGCAAGCAATACCAGTACTAGCCACTATGATCCTTCTTTCTTATACCCAAACTGATACGCACTGTTTTCCAGGTTCTTCATTCCAAACAAATTTCATGTACTGATAGTAAGAATAGTACTGTCTTATTACTGAGGTGGGTATATTGATGCTAATGTCGAATATCTAAAGAGGTTGTCATATACCATTGTTCCTGTTCTCACTGGCTGTACTCATTTTACTAATTATTCCATACACTTTCTACCTTCTTACTATACCATTATTTGAAGGAGCTTTATCAAAGTATATGTGTTCCTACCAAAAGTTTTTAATATATATTGAAGCCTTTTCTTGATGCATATGGAGGTCCATATAAGGACAGACGTCGTTTTTGGACTGGATTCTTGCTCCTAATTCGTGTTATATTAGCTCTGGTTGTGTCTCTTGATACTGAAACAATGCCAGTCTGGATGTGTTAACATCTCTTCTAATTGTCATTATATTCAATTATCTCATTTTCTAAGGGAATATATCGATATTATCCTATGGATTATCTGGAAGAATTTTCATTCTTAACCTCATGTTTATGGCTATTTGAACGTGCAAGCTTCAAATGACAATGACCATTCAAAAGGTCAAGTATAAAGTATTGTTTTAGTATTAATATCATTTGGTGTATTCTGTGGCATTATATTTTATCATGTCCGGGATCGTCTGTTAAAGTCGTTTGCATCATCAATTCCAAATGTCAAAAAGATATTCAAGAAACCTCTACAAAACTTCTAGTTCTAATAATTTAGAACTTCTTTTAATGCATCAGGATCCACTGTTGGTAAAAGGTAAATCTACTTCTAAGTCAGTGGTGTCAGTGGAAATGAAACGAGAATCAATATTGTTTGATATAGATGACAAAAATGATAATAATCTTTACATGATATGTGTCTTTATACAACAACAATTTTGTAAGAAAACCAACAAAAATGGTATAGTCTTATCAGATTTATTCACATGCTTTAATATTCTTTTTCTGTGCTATTGTTAGCTAATCAATTTTAGTATTATTTTTTCAATATATAAAAAGTTATTGTTTACATACTAGTGACAACATAACTTAACAATTACAATAATGCATACATGACAGGTCACCTATCATCCTACTGACCATGTAGTTGTTTATCACAAAAAAACACATGACAGAAGACAATTAATAATAATAACAATAAATGATGATAATAGTCAATAATAGCAATGATAACAATCAATTTGCAACATGTGTTTAATAGTGGGTGTACAGACTAAATGATTAAAAATGTTTTATTTGACTTAGAAATGTAGTTGTGAAGTTTTCTCCATTAGTAAATAATAGGAGTCACTGATAAATTATAATACTCAGTTACTAGGTGTTTATTTGGAAGGTAGATAAAATGAAATGTCTTTTGTTTACAAAAAACCACCACATAAATGAGATCATCTTTTTTATATCATAAACAGATTCATCATCTACTATTAAAATTAAAATAATAATATATAATTAAGAACAATTTTATTTATAAAGATAAACTTGTTTAATCATCAATAGGAACGTAGTTTCTTAATATTGATATATGAATAATGTTTCTGCATTTAAAATAGTTCTTTAGTAGGATTAATAATTAAAATCATTCCTGAAGTAATGTACAAAGATGCTGTACTGTACGCAAATCTAAACTTGATTACTCCACAATATTATATAATAACTAAATAGTTTAATTCATTACATATTATACTCACCATGATGTATTTGGCATGAGCCATGTGAATAGTGTTATCAAAATTTAACATTAGGAGTTTTAAAACCTCAAATAACATAGCTTTATTATTTGGTAATGATGTAAGAGTGAATTTATTACAAAGATATGTCAGTGAATTTCTGGTACTATCCATTGACCTGAAAATATAAACAGTCATAACACTGTTCTTGATATAAATGTATTGTAACGTGATATCTTGATCTACTCACCACTGGATAAACTGATAGTAGTGGCATGTGCATTTATTGAACTTTTATAAAATTGATTAGTCTATTTTAATCCGTTTTGTATTTCTCTCAAAAAAGCATGCGTAATTTTTAAGAAATCAATGCTATTGTACACTTTCTATAGATTCATACTTGCGATTATTATTTTAAAGTTGAGTTATTTCTAAAAAACTACCTCAGCGTTTACTAATCGCCAAGTTTTTTTAAATTTATGTTGGGATTATACTTCGATCAAAGAGATGTTTCCCTTTCGTGAACCTCCGTATTTTGATCACCATACTACAAAAAGTGTAATCTTCGTGACGTAATTAAAGAGCGTCCATCAAGTTCTTTGTAATATCACTTTTAAATAAGAAAAAAAGTAGTACCACTTTCCGCTAAAGTAAGAAAGTACAAAATCTGAAAAAAGTAAGAAACAGGGAACCAGATAGCAAGAACTCACTATAACGACATAAAAAAAATGTAAGTGGAAAATTATTCGAGACCCTTAAAAAGCAGTCCATCAGTTACAAAATAGTTCAGTTAACTTCAGTACTTTAAAATTCATGTAGTTCTATCTATCATTAATATAATAAAAGTAATACTGTCCTGATTTCGTCTACTTTTGTATTGTATACCCCCCACATATGAGAAGTGCCAAATAAACACTAATATTGGTTCTTAGCCACGATGTAGTAATGTACTTGATAACATGGCAAATCACAGGATATTCTGAGTCAAAAGTAACAGTTAATATATCTGCTATCAATTTATTAGTTTCATTAAAACCTTATTTAATAAGGAAATATTGTTTTTAAAGTAACAATTTTAAATTTGGTTATTGTGTGGATATAATGTAGATATCTTATATATTAATAATAGTATAGTGTTGTAGTAAGAATAATAAGATAAATTGTATTGTCACAATGCATTATTTCATATAATGTTCTATTTGGTGGTTATTGTAGCTAGTAAGTATATAAATCTAAAGTATTTTTCTATTATAGCAAAACAAGTAATGTTTATCTACATCTAGTAACAAGCTACATGACGATTCATACAATTTAGTACAAAGTCATTTACTTAATGTACACATGTGAATGCTGATGACACAGAACAAGCTTTTAAGATGATTACAGTCAATAATGATATAAGATGTATACAAATGACACTCCATGGTATAATATGGAAGACCAACAGTATGATTAGTAGTGGGTGTATCAGCCATGTGATTAATGTAATTATAAATATGTTTCTAGCTGGAGATCCTTATGTCTGTGTCTAGCATATACTGTCTATGTGGTCACTATAGTCACTTACACTAAATAATAGAAACTTACTAAGCTATGAGAATTGTTACTATTTTTATAAGAAGCCAACCTGTATACTAATGTGAATTCTACCAAAGAGCTGTTGAGTTTTTGTAAGTGGCTATAATGTTAACTAGTTAGGAAGATATTCTATATCATTGACAGGTATTCATTCGATTGTTGAAATGTTGAGTAAAACACTCACTTTATCAATATCAGAAAGTTTCCTCTCATTTCAAACAGTTGTATTATGTATATTTTTTGACAGTTTACTTGAAAATTACATATAAATAGTGTACAGGTCACCTCTTATATTATTCACCACTGATTGCTTATCCATAAGAACAAAACAGTTGACACCAAACAACAGCTTTTAAGGTGATCAGAGACAATAAAATCAACAACAGGCATGTATGATTAATAGGGGGTTGGTACAGACTAGATGAACTAATAAATTGTCCATTGTGTGTTTTAATTATTCCAACGGTAGTAACAATATATTTCAAAATCATCGACTTTAGATAAGAAACTCTTTATTTATGTGCAATTTTCTAACAACTGTACAAAAAATTTACAAAAAATGTTACATTTCCATTTTTGTATCCTGCCAAAAAATTGCTGAGGGATTTTAGTATCTTTTGTTTATTTTCCTAGAAGGTTCATTTCGGGTGTAAACTTTACGCAAGTCCCCAAACCAAGTATTTCATTCATCTACCTGTTAAGCACACTGTTGTCATGAGAGGGGTCATATTCTATTATATAACATCAGTTATACTGTATATCTACAGTGGGATATGGTACGCTTCTGAGTATTATGTCTCTGCAGCTCCTAATGAAGAATCATGTTCCTACTACTGACTTACTTGTCACAACTCTCCTATATACCTGCTGATAGTGCATCTTACTTCACTAATGATGCCATTTTCTTTGTTACTTCCAAGAAGGAACTCATACTTCTACAAGGAGTATTAAGCATTAGCAAATGTAAGTAAATATAACTTTACAGGGACTGGGGTCAATATAGAACAAGGCTTCCACTGAGACCGTTATGCAATCTACCTCAGTAATAAGGTGTAGTGATAGCAATAGTGTTCAATGGTAAATACAATTTACTAGTTAGCAATGATTGTTGTATTGAAATCACTAACAATAACAAAACCTGTGGGATTCTTAAACGGAATCAATATTATAGTGTTTAGCTTACACTTTCTTAACATCAATAGTGCTGTCTTGGAAAGTGTATCAGTTCAGAATAGTTTGGGTGATGGACTCGTTCTTCACAATGCTAATGATCGGATAATATTAATTCCTCATTTGATAACAATGGATGGTCATGAGTTTTTTGTAGCAATGCATATATGATCTTTGATGACCCAGATTAACAGAGTGTTCAGCTGTTAATATTTAAATTCAAATTTTACATTGGCCTTAGGATTTATGGTATGTACTTGTGGTCTTGATAATGATAATGTCCTGATGTATTCATGAAAAATAGTATTTTTTCACACAATATTGGTTATTATGGAGGAGGAGTAGACATTTCGTTTGGCTTTGAGGCGGTAGTGTATTGACTGTTAGTAATGTGATATATGTAACAATACTGCTGAGTTTGGGGGAGGACGGTATATTAGAATAGATGGGGATGCCAGTATTGAATTTAGTAACTGCAATATATGTAGCAATGCTGCTGAAAATTAAATGCAGGAGGAGTGCGGTAATGCTCTCCTAGTAAGTGGATATATTATATATATTGAACTTGCTCTATATATTGGATAATACTGCTCAGTTCTGAAGGTGGAGGAATGTACATTAGTTGTAGGGAGAATTGGTAAGCAAGGTGTTTCAAAAACTGCATTATATCTAACAATACTGCATACTTTTGCATAAGGTTTGGTTCTCCTTCCTTTCGAGCAAAACTCCAACTTTAACAAGTAGTTTTCATTTCAAAAATGTTTCATCTTTCATTACAATAAAGTATTTTGATAGGCAATGCACCACAAAAAAGGATAGTCAATCTGCTCTGCGTATTAATTAGCATTTTTAATATTCCTTTTGAGCAAATTTAAAATTTGTAATCAACAATACAACTGCTTTGAGTTGGTGACAAATAGTGTAATAACATTAAGCGAAGAAAAAACAGGTTTGTAAAACAATTCAGGGTTATTATGGTGGAGGTATGCCCCCCCTTTGTACGATTCTCCCAAATAGTGCTTACATCAGAATGCAAACATATCATTTTCAATAATCCATGCCAGTAAAATCAGGTGGAGATATCTGATGAGTTCTTGGTAAAAAAAAAAAAAAAAAAAAAAAAAAAAAAAAAAAAGAAAAAAAAATCATGATGAAGTTCTGGGTAAATAGACATTGCCAATGAATGTTCTTTTAAAGGTATTCCTTATCATTATCCTAATGATACTAAAACTGTGTATATTTTGTCAACAATACAGCTGACATATCTGGTGATGTCCTAATGGTGGTAAAATTGATAATTGTACAAGCACACTTTACTTTGATCACCTATGTTACTATCCTCAACAGGGACAGGTCTATCAGTAGGGTCACTCAGACCTCCTATCAAGTGGTGTTTTGTGAATCAGGCAGACCAAAATTGCTCTATACAAAAATCAGTATATTTTTAAGCACCTGGAATTCATATTAATGTATCACTAGCTACAGTAGTACTTTAGGTGGTTTAACACAAGGTGGTGATAAAATTGAACTCATTAGATAACTAATCTATTGTGCAATTATTAACAGTAGACTAAATGCAACTTTTTGTATTAATGTAACCTTCACATTAAGTCTAATCGCTCTTTGAGTCACAACACAGGTCTAGCTCACTTAATAGGTTCAATCATTGAGCCTTTAATGATCTTTTATGCTAAAGTCAGTGCAAGTTACTATGGTAAAATCAATGTTGAATTATACTTTCTTATGCTAACGTTGTGAAAATATACGAAACCCATCTTCTTCCTAAAGGCACTGTTGTCTTTTCATAGTCAGTTCATTTACTGGCTTAATTTAGATCTGGGTATTAAGATTGTTTTCTTTCATGGTATGGATTCTTGCCGGTAAAATGTGGCTTCAATTTGTCTTTCCTGCCTATATTTGGCTTATTTCTAATATTCATCCTATAATATTGCTGCGATATCTAGAAAAAGCAGTTCTACTGTTGGAAGGCAAGCATTCCAGTACTAGCTACTATGATCCTTCTTTCTTATACCAAAACTGATACGCACTGTTTTTCCAGTTCTCCTTCCACACAAAGCTACATGTACTGATAGTAAGAATAATAATGTCATATTATTGAGGTGGTATATTGCATGCTATGTCAAATATGTAAGAGGTGTCATATACCATTGGTCATGTCTCATGGCAGGGCAGTATTATCTTTTACTTATTGTCCATATACTTTCTACTCTTACTATACCATTATTTGAAGGACCTCTGTCAAAGTATATATGTTGTTACCAAAAAATTGTTAATATATAGAAGCCTTTCTTGATGCATATGGATGGTCCATATAAGGACAAGTATCGTTTTGGACTGGGTCTTACGTCTAATTCGTGGTCATTTTAGCACTGGTGTATTCAGATACTGATGCTATTGCCAGTTGGATGTGGTTAACATCCTTTTCTGATTGTAATTATGTTCATTATATCCTTTTAAAGGGAATATATCGACATTTCCTTTGGATTATCTCGAAGCATTTTTCATTCTTAACCTCTTGTTTATGGCTTATATGAATGTACGACAACTTCAAACGACAAGGGAAAAATTTAAAGGACACAGTGTCAAGTATTGTTTTAGTATCAATATCCATTTGTTGTACTCTGTGGTATTATTTTATCATTTTTTTTTTTGGGGGGGGGGTCTGGGGATGTCTTTTGAAGTCTTGTTTTCAGCAACCAATTACAAAAGTAAGAAGATATTCAAGAACCTCCACAAACTTTAGTTCTAATGATTTTGCAAACTTCTTTAATGAATTCAGGATCCCCTATTGATGTAAGCAAATCTACTCTATGTCAGTGGTGTCAGTGGAAATGAAACGAGAATCAATATTGTTTGATACAGATGACTAACACTAATGATTCTGATTACCTTTGCTACAATGATTACATGTATATTGGTCCATGTCCTTATTTAATACAATATAAATTTTGTAAGAAAATTCAATTACCCTCCTTCATATGTTATAATATTCAATTTATTGTGTAATTGTGTTAACTAATTAATATTAATAATACAGTTTTTTCTAATATATAATAAACAGTTAATATTTTACAAACCTCTAATGACAAATCACTTCAAATAGTACATAGATGACCGAGGTCACCTCTTTATCCTACTCACCATGTGGTCACTTACCACAACAAACACATGACAGAAGAAACGGATAAACCATGCTTAATACTTGGTAGTGGGATTATCAAACCACTTTTATATAAATGTTTCATTTGAGAATCATGGAAGTACTTTCTGCATTGAATTACCAAATTTAGATCTGCCGTCTAATCCATGGATGAAAATAACAACATAACAAAAGAGAATAGTAGAAGCTATTTTCCATCAAAATATAAATACTGAGATAAAGAGACAGACAAGAAGAACTAAAGAATAGAGTTTTCATGTGAGTAGTGCATCAGTGGAACCTCATTATAGCTTCTTATTCCATGAAAAATTTAAATCAAAAGAAAAGGACCAGGAAACAAGGTAATCTACATTATATTAGTATAAGAGTATATAACTTGTGTACAATACTTTGAGCTAGTAAGATATTACCATTACTTAGTAGGACATGTCATCATTTCTTAATAATTGATTTTCTAAGTAATGAATTACACACTAACCGTTTTTCTTCTTAATTTCGTTTATTACTAAAAAATTAAACACTATTTGGACTGCCTTAATTGGGTTTTTTGACTAGTGAAATCATGAAAAAATCATGGTTGTGCTTCCTAATTATTTTTATCATCAAGACAAATGTTTATGAACATATGTACAGGAATATAGCTTCAATTTTGCGGACTTATGCGCATAGTTTTCTTATACATCATCAACGGAATTCAAATACGTTTATACTATGTACACCTCAACTTTTTAACCAACCTCAATAACATTTGATGTCATTGTGTCATCTCATCGTCTTACAAGCTACAGGTAATCAACCCCAATGGGCTTGCTTAACTTTTGAAAAAATTAATCAACTATAATTTGACATGGTTTGCAAAAAGGGACCACTTCTGGAAACACAAACGTGACCCTTTTTGGAAAAGGAGCCCACTTTTGGCAAAAAAAACGTGACCTTATTGTGGAAAAGGGAACCAATTTTGGCCAAAACCAAATGTGACCTTATTTGTGAAAAAGGGACCACTGTGTGAAAACATCATAAACAGAGGTTTTTTGATACAAACTATATTCCAACTATTCACGGCAATCTGTATATACACAAAACGTTTTATGAGTTTTACCCGCAGTCCCTTTGCACCATCAAGCACAATGTTTTTCACATAAGGTCCTATTGCATCAGTTCATAACATTTTGACAGCGTGTCATTATGGGCAAGCAATCAATTATGGTTTATGTTAAGTTGTATTGACTTGTAAACACAGAAGAGCTGGTATATTTTAGATTATTTGTCATTTTTTTCAATAGAAGGTGCATTTCTGCCACAAAAGAATCTCCATACTTGTCGTTCCGTAAAACTCTGCTTCTAGCGGGTGTCATATCTATTTATAACATCCGTTAAACTGAGATATACATGATATGTTACTGCTTCTGAGTATGCATGTCCCTTGCAGCAAATCCGAATGGAGGAATACCTTGGCCTTCTATTGCCTACAGATGGCCTGACCCTTCTACTACACTGTAAAATGCATCTTACTTCATGATAAATTGCCATGTTCTACTGACGAGAGGGAGCTCATTATTCTTATCAAGTCATATTAAATGGTTTACTGTTAAGTATATAACTCTAGCGGCTAGGTCGTATGAACATGGCTTTTTCAGAACAGTTCATGCAATCTACTAGATAATAAGTCCCATGTTTTTGAAACATAGAAGGGGGGGGTACAATTACTAAACAAAGAATGTCCCATATTAAAATTATTTCGGATAGCAACTCTGTATCATGAGCTGGTGTCATATCTATTATATACACTGGGATACTGTATACATCAGTGATATGCTTACTCTTCTGCGGTATTATGTCACTGCAGTCTAATGGAGGAGTACCTGTCTTCTATTGACCTACAAGTAATGCCTTTCTACTACACTGCTGAGAATGCATTTTTACTTCGTGATAATGCCATTGCAATTCCTAGAGGGAGGGGAGGAGGGGGGGGGGGGGGGGGGGGGGGGGGGGGGGGGGGGGGGGGGGGGGGGGGGGGGGGGGGGGGGGGGGGGCGGGAGGGGGGGGGGGGGGGGGGGGGGGGGGGGGGGGGGGAGCTCAGGGGGGGGGGGGTGGGGGGGGGGGGGGGTGGGGGGGGGGGGGGGGGGGGGGGCTCATATTCTAAAGAGGTATATTAAATTCAGCATGTAGTAATATAAATCTACAGGAAGGTCGTATAGAACATGGCTTTATGAGACGTTATGCTAATCTACCTCAGTAATAAGGTGTATTATAGGAAAAATATGGGTTAAAATTTATAAAAGCAATGTGTTCAATTAAAACTTATTAACAATGCAAACGTGGTTTTACTGGGATTCATTTCATAGTGTTGCTTATACTTTGTTGACATCAATAGTGTCACATTAGAATATGTACAATCCAAAAAGTTCAGGTAATGGATTCTTTCTTATTAGGTGCTTATGATGTGTTAATTGCTAATTCCTCATTCGCTAATAATGGAGAATCTGGAACTTTGTAGCCAAGGCATATTATAACTTATCATGGACCAGATTAAACAAACTGTCCAGTTTACTATTTGGAAGTCCAATTTGAACTGGGTTTTGGATATGTATATATTGAAGTGGAATCATCATATTGAAGCTTGAAGCTGAGATAATTATTGAAAATAGCATGTTTTCAAGGAAATGCTTTGCTCGATAATGGAGAGGGAGTGGATATAGTCTTGTATGGAGGTTGTAGTAATTGACTTTATTAACTGCACTATATACAACAATACCTGCTCAGCATGGAGGAGGAATAGAGCATTACATCATATTAGCAAGTGGTGTTCTTACAAACTGCTATATATACCAACAAATATCGTTGAAGAGGATGGAGGAGGATTGTGGATTTTTCATTATGAGGGCGGTAGTATCAAGTATATTGAACTGCCCTATATACAATAATACTGCTCACTCTTATGAGGGGGAATCGATACATTATGATCATATCTGGACAAGAGCCTAATAATGTTTAGATGGACATAACTTTTTTGTAGACAATTTAAGTGTTTATGTGGAGGTATTGCTTTTACACAAATCCACCAATTATTACTAAAACAGAAACAAACATATCATTATCAATAATCATGCCAGCAAGTCAGGTGAGGAATCTTTGTATCACTAGCTCTTGTTATCGACAATACACTGACTGTTCCTTTAAAGTTTATACCTTACCATGAGGGCCTAAATACTAAAACAGTGTTATATTTTGTTAACAATACAGCTGACATATCTGGTGATGTCCTATATGGTGGTAAAATTGATGATTGTACAACACACCTTTACTTTTAATCGCCTATTTCCTATCGTCAACAGACGGTCTATCAGTAGTGTCATCAGATCCTATTCAAGTTTGTTTTTGTCAATCAAATTGGCCTAATTGCCTCTATTACAAATGTCAGTATGTTTGTAACACCTGGGTATTATGTCAATGTATCCCCTAGCTACAGTTGGTATTATGAGCAGCTTACACAAGTGTGATAAAATTGAACTTATCAGATAATTCATCTATTGTTCAATAATAACAATAGACTAAATGCCAATATGTACTAATTTTCACCTTTACATTAAGAACAAACCCTTCATTGAACACAACACAAGTCTATCTACACTTTATAGTTCAATCATTGAACCTTTAAATGATCCTTATGTTAAAGTCATTGAAGTTACTATTAGCCTTGTCCTAATGGTTTTCCATTAGTAAAAATGGCAAATGCTCTTGCAGACCTGAATTAAATTCAGTTCAATAACTTGTGATATTAACACTCTAATTATAACAAGAGATGGTGTATATGTGGATTGGTATGAAAATAATTCACACTGTCTTATTGTTTATTCTAACTGCCCCTTTCATTATTGTAATAACAGTAATATTAGTTTTACACTTAACTATCCTAGCAAGCAATGTTCTTCATAGTCGATCTGGCATACTTTGTGGACAGTGTTCTAAAGGATTCAGTCTCACATTAGGATACAATCAATGTGAACGATGTACTAATGACCACATAGCTCTTATCATTCCTTTGCTTTAGCTGGTATAGCACTGGTAGCTTTTGTTATTGTTTTAACTTAACAGTGTCTGTGGTACAGTCAATGGGACTTATATTCTATGCTAATGTTGTCAAAATTATCCGAACCCATCTTCTTTCCTAAAGGCCCTGTCGTTTTCATAGTCAGTTCATTTCCTGGATCAATCTAGATCTAGGTATTAAGACTTGTTTCTATATAACATGATTCTTGCAGTAAAATGTGGCTTCAGTTTGTTTTTTTTTCCAGCCTAATGTTTGGCTTATTGTAATAATTATTATAATATTATTACGATATTCTAGCAAAGCAGTTCGACTTGTTGGAAGGCAAGCAATTCCAGTCTTATCCACTATGATCCTTCTTTCTTATACTAAACTTTATGCACTGTTTTTCAGGCTCTTTATTTCACACAAATTACATGTACTGATGATAAGAATAATACCGTCTCATTACTGAGGTGGTACATTGATCCTAATGTTCCATTATGTAAGAGGTTTGTCATAGTCATATACCATTGTTCCTGTTCTCACTGGCTGTACTCATTTTTTACTTATTATTCCATACACCTTCTACCTTCTTACTATACCATTATTTGAAGGACCTCTATCAAAAGTATGTGTTGCTGTCAAAAGTTGTCAACATATATGAAGCCTTTCTTGGATGCATATGGAGGTCCATATAAGGACAAGTGTCGTTTTTGGACTGGATTTTTACTCCTAGTTTCGTCTTTATCTTAGCACTGGTTGTGTCTCTAGATACTGAGGGTACAAAAGCTTTGATGTTTTAACATCTCTTCTAATTGTCATTATCTTCATGCATTACATATTGAAAGGAATATATCGGCTTTATTCAATGGGTTTTTCTGGAAGAGTTTTTCATTCTTAATCTCATGTTTATGGCTTATATGAATGCGCAAAACTCCATGACAATAATGATTTCAAAAGGACACGTTGTCAAGTATTGTTTTAGTATCAATATCATTTGTTTTGTCTTCTGTGGTATTATATTTTATCATGTCTGGGATCGTCTGTTGAAGTTTTGTTTGAAGCAACTGAGAGTTACAAAAGTCAAGAATATATTCAAGAAAACTTCCACCATCTTTTAGTTCTAATGATTTGGAACTTTCCTTACTGCATTCAAAATCTCCAATTCGTGAAAGGAAATCCACTATGTCAGTGGTGTCAGTGGATATTAAACGAGAATCATACTGTTTGATACAGATCAGTCCACAAAACACTAATGACACTGACAATATTTGCTGATTACATGTATAGTAGGGTCATGTATTTTATATAATATTTTGTAAGAAATAATAAGATGTTGTATTGTTTCTAACAGATTTATTCAAATGCTACCAATATCCTTTTCATTGTACCATTGTTGTTAGCTAAAAAAATATTAAGAATAAGTTATTTTTTTCTATTATAATAAACAGTTAATGTTTTAAACATGTAGTGACAGTTCTCATTTACAATTACAATAGTGCATACATGTGTAATCATCTCTTATCCTATTTCCCACGTGGCTGCTTGTTACAACAAACACTTGACACATGCCAAAGTGATGTATGATTATTTATGTAAGAAACATGTATGAATAAGATGATAGTTGTGGTAATACAGACTACAAGTAACAGTACAGGACCAAATAAGTGGTTTCTACACTTCTAAATCATGGAATGGTTGTTTCTATATAGGATTAGAGTATTTAGTGCTTGTATTAGGATCACAGGAAGTACTTCCTGTTTTAGAATTGTGAAATTTAGGACCTGCAGTTGAAGTAGGAATAATAACACATTATGACAGGTATAGCAGAAGCTGTTTTCAATCAAAAATAAATACTGAAAATAAAGAAAACAGAAAGGGAAAACTTTCATATTCATGAAATATTAAACTCAATAAAGGTAAAACACAATATGTAATTTAGTATGAATACTTGTTTATAGCCAGTAAGTATATGACCACCATTTAGTAACACATACCATCCTTTCTTCATAATTGATTTTCTAACTAGTGAACTACACACTACAACTTTTGACTTCTTAATTTCATTACTACTAGATTACAATCAATGTCACTTCTTAATTGATTTTCTAACTAGCGAACTGCACAATAACGTTTTAGTGCTTCCTAATTAATTATATCATTAGCACAACATTAACTTTAACACATTATGGTATACAGGAATATAACTTGATTTTTTGTTAAATATTTTTTCTGACTATTTTGGACTACACAATAGCCTTTACCGGGTTCACATTTATAAATTGAACTATACACTATGAATACTATACACTATAATAGCAATACCATTTATTAGATTATTTTGAGCTACACACTATGTTGATTAAATAATGACTATTTCTTCATTAATTGATTTTATGATAACTATTGTACTACATACTAACCTAGTTTGACTTCCTAATTAGTTTATTATTGAACTACATACTACATAATAAACTTTAACTTGTTATTAGTTTACTAACTAATGGACAGTATTGTAACTATTGTGATTTATTAACTAGAAAAAACACAAGCTTTTGACTTCCTAATTAGGTTACTACTAAAGTACACACTATACATAATATGCTTTAACTATACTCTATTGTATATTGTGACTGATATACTGCTTATCATTCACATATAATACATATATGATGAGAACATTAGTTTAATGTGATTATAACCTGATACTATATATATATATATAAATATATATATTAAAAACTAAACATCATAATGTTTTTATTATTACTCCACTATTTGACTTTGGGTTGAGCTGCTACTACGGAGTTCATTTTGAGAAAGTTAGTAGTCCATGAAGTTGAGGCAGTACCCCCCTGTTACTAGATGATGTAATATAATATATTCTTATCACACAGGTCTATAATGCTAAAAAGGAAGAAAGAAACATATATGCTAAGCTCCAATGGTAATACTATCATACAACATAGAGTTACCATTATTTTTTTTTTTTTTATATCAATATGACAAAATAGGAATTGTCAGAGTTAAACAAATAATTGTTTAGGTAACACTTTCCAGCCAAAACTTCAATGTATTTATATGTTGTAGGGATTCATTAACCAAAAGTCTATATTTCAGATAAAACAACAGCTTTTAGATAATATGTAGATGCAATTTCCTTTTGTTAAGAAATATGGGAGTGGTTCTTGATAGAATTTCTTATTGTGCATTGTTAATTTACAATATAATGTTTAACACATTAATACAGTTTAATATTGACTATTACAATATGTTATATATCATTCATATTTGGCTTCACTTTGTAGTTTAACATGATATTAATAAGAAAATATATATTTATCATAACATTAAGTGCTTAATATAAGTGCTGTTATTTAATGTCTTATTGCTTGCGTGTGTGATATATAGTTGCTTTTTTGCATTATAACAACTGTTAATGTTTATGTACATCTAGTGACAGATCACTTGACAATTACAAATGGCATAAAGGTCACCTTATACTTCACTTACCATGTGACTGCTTATCATAACAGACATTTTGACACAAAACAAAGCTTTTCATGTGATTACTGTCAATAGTATATAGACTATATGTTAATAAACTCTTCATTTTGCTTTGAAATGTAGTTATAAAGTTTTCTGCAGTAGTAAATACAAGAGTAGCTGGTATATATTAGATCTAAAGTCAGTGTCTATTATATTGTATTATGTTATTGATACAATAAAAGAATTCTACAGTCTGTTCACTGAAGTTTTTAACTAACAAAATCTTTATAATAAAATTCACATTAACATGATATAACTACTATATATAATGTTGTTGTGGTCACACTATAAAAAAACTAATTGGTTTATTTGATCAATATATTTTATACTGGTTGCATTTAACAAACTTATTTCATTTAAAAAGTAAGCATTTTTTTGATTACTAATGTATTTTTGGATTAACTGTTCATGTAGTTTATTATTGTTTAAATAATAATGCTGAACCAGAATTGTTACTATTGAGTTTTATGTACAGTTCAATGTATTTTGTATGATATATGTAGCCATAATGTTCATGACTTATTTTAAATAGTAAATTGAAACAGTGATATACTACTATATAAGTAACATCTTTTAATTCTATTAGATATATATTTGTAAAGTTACTTCATATTAACAACTTTTCATTTGTTATAGATAAGTATTAGTAAAGTTTCTTCACAGAGATATATGGAAATGATCCTGATATACTAGTATGTATTGTATTATTCTGTTTGATATAGCAAAAGAGTCTATGTTAACTCTAACATCCTTACTGATATATGTCACTCATATAATCATTGTATCTTATATTTAATAGTGGTGTAGTAAGAATAACAAGATGATTGTATTGTCTTAATAATTAGATTATACAATGTTCCATTTACTGTGTTATTGTAGCTAGTGAATGTATTAATTATAAAGTTATCATTTCTATTATAACAAACAGTTAATATTTACATACATCTAGTGACAGACAAATACTGTAGAGGTCATTTCTTCTTTCATTGTATAGGTCACTGCTTATCACAAAAAAAAACCTTTTAACTTTATTAATTATAAAGTTATTGTTTCTACTACAATAAACATTTGTATACATCCTAGTGGCAGATTAATTACAAGTATAAATACTGTACAGGTCATCCTTCCCTACTGACTACATGACTGCTTATATCATAACAGACACATGATGCAAAAGAAGCTTTTAAGATGATTACAGTCAATAATGATATAAAACAAATGATTGGTTGATTTAACCATTATTTGGTTATACAGGTTGCAATTACAAACTTATTTTGTTGGAAAAGTAAGCAAAATATTGTTTTTATTACTATTTCCTACTGCTTATGTAGCTACCCCGCACACATTATTTTCATAATACATATAGGAATCAAATTATATATATTAAGTTTACTTTTTGCATATGCAACCTGAATACAAAGTATTGGTTAAATCAACTATTCAATTTTTACAGTGAGACGTATGCAAATAGCAGTCCATAGTATGATATGGTACATAAATATTTGTGACTAGCAGTGGGTGTACAATTATTATTTGACAATTACAAATACTATACAGGTCACCTCTTATCCTACTGACTGCATGACTTCTTATCATAACAGACACATGATGCAAAACAAGCTTTAAGATAATTACAGTCAATAATGATATAAGACATATGCAAATAACACTCCATAGTATAATATGGTACATACACATGTGTGACTAGTAGTGGGTGTACAAACCATGTGATTTATGTAGTTATAGTATTTCCTGCTATGAGATCCTTAAGTCAATGTCTATCACATAGTCTAAGTGTTGTATCATATCAATTGATCACAATCAATAATATGATACAACAACATATATGATTAGTAGAAATACAAATATTACAAATAGTGTACTAGTCACCTCTTATCCTATTCGTCCACACAATTGCTTATCATAACAAACAGATAACACCAAACAAGATTTTAATGTCATCGTAATCATAATAATATAGATAAAAATATGTATATTTAGTAGTGGGTGTATAGACTATATGATTAATAAATTATTCATTTGTTTTAGAAATGTAATTGTAAAGTTTTATCCACTAGTAAATACAGGAGTGGTTGGTATATATTACATCTTAAGTCAGTGTCTATTATTTTATTTACAGTATTCTTGATAAAATAGAAGAATACTACATTCTGTGTAGTAAAGTTTTGACTGACAAAGTTCCAAGTTAACAATTACTTTAATATGATTTTACAATATTATATATTATTGTTTATTGGTCATTTGTAGTAGCAGCAGAAGCTTAGTGTATTGTTTTAGATTCATAAAAGTTCATTTCTGTGTATGAACCATACATACAGTGGAAACTGTTCCATCAATATAGCTATATGGCTCTTACTTCTGAGAGGGATTGTGCGTTATCTTTTTTGTGATATAACAAATCATTTCTACGTAATGTAACCACCACGTGTCGTTCTTAAAGTAAACATATGTTGCTTAAATAAAAACGGCGACGTCGTGTCCTTAACAAACGGTAAACGATCTTTTTCAGAAATTGTCAACTTTTGGGAGACATGTGGTTGATGTCATAGAAGGTTCATTTTGACGCAAAAGGTATCTCCCACACTATTTCGTTCATTAGAAACGCTGCTATCATGAACTGGTGTCATATCTATTATATAACATCAGTTATACTGTATATCTACAGTGGATATGTTACTGCTTCTGAATATTATGTCTCTGCAACTACAAATGGAGAATCGTGTCCTTCTACTGACCTACCATGTCATGACCTCTTCTACTATACTGCTGATAATGCACCTTACTTCACTAATGATGCCATTTTCTACTTCCTAGAGGGGAACTCACATTTTACAAGGTATATTAAATATCAGCAATGTAAATAATATAACTCTACATGGACTGGGGGGTCATATAGAACAAGGCTTTCACGAGACCGTTAAGCAATCCACCTCAGTAATAAGGTGTAGTGATAGGAAAAAATGTGGTATTCTATTTACTAGTAGCAGCGATGTTCAATTGAAATTATTAACAATAGCAAACTGTGGGTTTTACTGGCATCATTATTATAGTGTTAGCTTATACATTATTGACAGCGATAGTGTCACATTAGAATATGTATCAGTCCAGAATAGTTCAGGTGATGGACTCTTTCTTGGAATGCTTATGATCTGGTAATTGCTGATTCCTCATTTGCTAATAATGGAAATTTGGAGACTTTTGTAGCCAATGTATATATAGTCTATTATGATCAGATTAGCAGACTGTCCAGAGTTAGTGTTTTGAAATCAAACTTTACACTGGGTTTAGGATATGGTATATACTTGCGATGTGGTCATAATATTGAAGCTGATGTAATGATCGAAAATAGTATGTTTTCCAGTAATATTGCTCAATATGGAGGGAGTGGATATTGTCTTTATTGGAACTGGTAGTATAGGGTTTAGTAACTGCACTATATACAACAATATTGCTCAGTATGGAGGAGGAATGGATATTTTTATTCGTATAGCAGTATTGTTCTTAATAACTGCTATATATACAACAATACTGCTCTAAAGGATGAGGAGGAGTGTGGATGATGTCATTAGGAAGTGGTAATATCAAGTATATTAATTGCACTATATACAGTAATACTGCTCAGTCTTATGGAGGTGGAATGTACATTAGATCGTACGATGACAAGAGCCTAATAATGTTTAATGGACATAACATGTTTGTAGACAATTTAAGCGCTTATGGTGGAGGTATTGCTTTATACAAATCCACCCAATTATTAATAAAACAGAACACAAACATATCATTTGTCAATAATCATGCCAGCAAGTCAGGTGGAGGAATCTTTGTATCACTAGCTCTTGTTATAGACAATACTACTGACTGTTCCTTTAAAGTTATTTCCTTATCATTATCCTAATGATACTAAAACAGTGTTATATTTTGTTAACAATACAGCTGACATATCTGGTGATGTCTTATATGGTGGTAAAATTGATGATTGTACAAGCACACTTTACTTTGATCACCTATTTTACTATCCTGAACAGACAGGTCTATCAGTAGTGTCATCAGATCCTATTCAAGTGTGTTTTTGTCAATCAAATTGGCCCAATTGCTCTATTACTAATATCAGTATATTTGTAACACCTGGGTATTATGTCAATGTATCACTAAGTACAGTTGGCATTTTAGACAGCTTAACGCAGGGTGTGATAAGATTGAGCTTATCAGATAATTCATCTATTATTCAATATCATAGCAATAGATTAAATGCAATTTGTACTAATGTAACCTTCACATTAAGAATAAATCCTTCATTAAACACAACACAAGTCTATGCTACACTTAATAGTTTCAATCATTGAACCTTCATATGATCCTTATGCTAAAGTCATTGAAGTTGCTATTGAGCCCTGTCCTAAGGGTATCCATTAGGAAATGGCAAATGTGCTTGCAGACCTGAATTAACTTCAGGTTCAATAACTTGTGATATTAACTCTCAATTATAACTAGAGATGGTGATATGTGGATTGGTTATGAAAATAATTCACACTGTCTTATTGTTTATCCTAACTGCCCCTTTCATTATTGTAATAACAGTAATATTAGTTTTACACTTAACTATCCTAGCAAGCAATGTCTTTATAGTCGATCTGCATACTTTGTGGACAGTGTTCTAAAGGATTCAGTCTCACATTAGGATACAATCATTGTGAACGATGTACTAATGACCACATAGCTCTTATCATTCCTTTGCTTTAGCTGGTATAGCACTGGTAGCTTTTGTTATTGTTTTTAAACTTAACAGTGTCTGTGGGTACAATCAACGGACTTATATTCTATGTTAATATTGTCAAAATATACGAACACATCTTCTTTCCTAAACACTCTGTGGCTTTTTCTTAGTCAGTTCATTTCCTGGATCAATCTAGATCTAGGTATTAAGACTTGTTTTTCTTCCATAACATGGATTCTTGCAACAAAATGTGGCTTCAGTTTGTTTTTCCAGCCTATGTTTGGCTTATTGTAATATTTATTATAATATTATTACGATATTCTAGCAAGCAGTTCGACTTGTTGGAAGGCAAGCAATTCCAGTCTTGTCCACTATGATCCTTCTTTCTTACACTAAACTGATACGCATTGTTTTCCAGGTTCTTTATTCTATCAAATTCCGTGTACTGATGATAAGAATAATACAGTCTTATTACTGAGGTGGTACATTGATGCTAATGTCCAATATGCAAGAGGTTGTCATATACCATTGTTTCTGTTCTCTCTGGCTATACTCATTTTATTTATTGTTCCATACACCTTCTACCTTCTTACTATACCATTATTTGAAGGACCTCTATCAAAATACATGTGTTGTTACCAAAAGTTTTCAACATACATGAAGCCTTTCTTTGATGCATATGGAGGTCCATATAAAGACAAGTGTCGTTTTTTGGACTGGATTTTTTTACTCCTAGTCCGTCTTATCTTAGCACTGGTTGTGTCTTTAAATACTGAGGCTACTAAAAGCTTAGATGTGTTAACATCTCTTTTAATTGTCATTATCTTCATGTATTACATTTTGAAAGGAATATATCGTCTTTATCCAATTGGTTTTCTGGAAGAATTTTTCATTCTTAATCTCATGTTTATGGCTTATATGAATGCGCAAACTTCCAATGACAATAATGATTCAAAAGGGCATGCATCAAGTATTGGTTTTTAGTATCAATATCATTTGTTTGTATTCTGTGGCATTATATTTTATCAAGTCTGGGATCGTCTGATATCCTATCACGTCTGGGATTGTCTGATAAGTTCTTCTCTGCAACACCAATTACAAAAGTCAAGAATATATTCAAGAAACCTCCACCATTGTCTAATTCTAATGATTTGGAACTTTCTTTAATAAAACCACAACCTCGTGAAAGGAAATTTACTATGTCAGTGGTGTCAATAGAAATGAAAACGAGAATCAACACTGTTTGATACAGATGATTGACACTATTGATTCTGACAACATTTGCATGTATAGTTGTCATGTCATTTATATAATTATTTTTGTAAGAAAATATAAGATGTTGTATTGTTCTAACAGATTTATTCAAATGCTACAATATCCTTTTCATTGTACCATTGTTAGCTAAAAAAATATTAAGAATAAAGTTGTTTTTTTTCTATTATAATAACAATTAATGTTTAAACATGTAGGGACAGCTCATTTACAATTACAATAGCGCAGGCATGTGCAGTAATCTCTTATCCTATTACCATGTGGTTGCATGTCACAACAGACACAAGACATATGCCAAAATGATGATGGTCTATAAGAAACATGTATGGAGTACATAATAGCCTATTAACTATGTTAATTAAATAATGACTATTTTTTTTCATTAATTGATTTTCTGATAACTATTGTACTACATACTAACCTAGTTTGACTTTGAAATTTTCTTGACTGGTATATATTAGATCATAAGTCATTTTTTTTTCATCATAGAAGGTGCATTTTGACACCAAAGACATCTCCCATACTATTTCGTTCGTAAAAACTCTGCTATCATGAACTGGTGTCATATCTATTATATAACATCAGTTATACTGTATATCTACAATGGATATGTTACTGCTTCTGAGTATTATGTCACTGCAGCTCCTAATGGAGTATTTTGTCCTTCTATGACCTACCATGTCATGACATCTCCTACTACACTGCTATAATGCATCTTATATCACTGATGATCCCAAAAACTTTTAGTGCTTTCCTAATTAATTATATCATTAGACAATATTAACAACATAATATTATTATGATGTACAGGAATAAAATTGAATTTGTTAAATATTTTTGACTATTTTGGACTACACAATAGCCTATTCACTTTATAAATTTAAGTATACACTATACAGTACAATGAATACCAGTACCATTACTAGATTATTATTGAGCTACACTATTTCTTCATTAATTGATTTTTCTGGGAACTATATACTACATAGTAAACAGTTTGATTTCCTAATTAGTTTATCATTGAACTACATACTACATAATAAACTTTAACTTGTTAATTAGTTTACTAAACTAATGGGCAGTAGTGTAACTATTGTGATTTATTAACTAGAAAAAAGCACAAGCTTTTGACTTCCTAATTAGGTTACTATAAAGTACACACTATACATAATATGCTTTAACTATACTCTATTGTATATGTGACTGATATACTGCTTATCATTACAGAGGGTACATATGATGAGAACATTAGTTTAATATGATTATAACTTAATACTCTCTTTCTCTCTATACATGTGGTTATACTGGTTGCATTTAGCAAAGTTATTTTATACAAATAAGTAAACATCATAATGTTTTTGATTACTAATCCACTATTGACTTGTGCCTGAGCTGTCACTATGTGAGTTCATTACGAGTAAGTTAGTAATCCAAGAAGTTGAGGCAGTACCACCTGTTAATAGATGATGTAATACTAATAAATATTCTTATCACACACAGGTCTATAATGCTAAAAGGAAGAAAAATGTATCTTCTAAATTCCACTGGTAAATCGTTCATATAACAAAGAGTACATCCTGTTTTTGTTATATTTTCATATCAATATGACAAAATGGGCATTAAAATAGCCTACAACACATCTCTTACATCACTCACCATGTGACTTTCTTATTATAACAGATATATTGACACAAAGCAAGCTTTTAATGTGATCACTGTTAATAATACTTTTCTTAAAGTGTTAGGAAATGAAAAGCTTGTGTATGACAAAATGGGCGTGGTCACAGTGAAATGTCTTGGTAACACTTTCAATGTATTTATATTTTGTAAATATTCATTAACCAAAAGTCAATATATCAAATAAACAACAGCTTTTAGATAATATTAGATGTAAATTTTCCTTTTGCTAAGAAATATGAAAGTCATCCTTAATGTGCATTATTAATTGTTATTGTCATTTTTCATAGATGTCACAAATATCTTGCGTCTTGTGTCAATGCAGTACCTCAATAGCTCTAGATGAGAAAGTTGTCTCGTATTATTGAACTAATAACACTTATGTCATCATGATCTTATCTTCTTGAGTTACAGGTACTCCTAGATGTCATCATGTAAAGTTTCCTTCACTAAGACAATATTTTTTTTATTGTGCATTGTTACTTTACAATATAATGTTTAACACAGTAACACAATTTAATATTGACTATGACAATAATATTTCATGTTTGGCTTCACTTGTAGTGCTATAACAATAATATGAAAATAGCATTATCATAGCAATCATTATATTTAAGTGCTGTAATATTCTATTTAATGTGTTATTGTTGGTTTGCATGATATATGGTTGTTTTTTTTTATTATATCAACCTGTTAATGTTTATGTACATTTAATGACAATTAAAAATAGCCTACAACCCATCTCTTACATCACTCACCACGTGACTGCTTATTATAACAGACATATTGACACAAAGCAAGCTTTTAATGTGATCATTGTTAATAATATTTTCTTAAAATGTTTATTTTGTAGTGGTGCACAGACTTAATGTTAATAAATTCTTCATTTGGTTAGAAGTGTAGTTATAGAGGGTTTCTGCACTAATAAAAACAAGAGTAGCTGGTATATATTAGATCTTAAGTCAGTGTTTATTATATTGTTTACAGTATTATTGATACAATAAATGAATACTACAGTCTGAACATTGAAGCTTAACTGACAAAATGTTAATAATGACATTCACATTAACACGATATCACTATTGTAATAATGTTGTTGTGGTCACACTGTAAAGACTGATTAGTTCATTTAATCAATATATGTTTATAACTGGTTGTATTTAGCAAATTTATTTTATGCAAAAGTAAACAACATAATTTTTGATTACTAGTGTATTTTGGAATTGATTGCTCATCGTAGTTTAATATTGTTTGAACTAGAAATATTTCAAATAATGCTGAACCAGAACTGTTACTATGGTGTTTTATATCACTTCAGTGTATTTTGTAATGGATTTTTTGTCGCTAAAATGTTCATGAATCAATTAAAAAAAGTAATTTAAACAGTGACATTCTACTAATATAATCAACACCTTCTCAATTCTTTATATAAGTATTTGTAAAATGTCTTTACAGATATATATGGGAGTGATCCTGATATATTAGCGTGTATTGTTAAGTATATTATTTAGCTTGATATGGCAAAATCTCTAAAGTTAACTCTGACATTATTTACTAATTATATATCATTCATATAATTGTTATATCTTATATATATAGTAGTGTAGTAGAATAATAAGATAATTGTATTGTCTTAACAATTAGATTATACAATGTTCCATTTACTGTGGTTTATTGTTAGCTAGTAAGTATATTAAAATTATAAAGTTATTGTTTCTACTACAATAAACACGTCTAGTGTAGAATACTTGATAATACAAATACTATACAGGTCACCTGTTACCCTAATGACTACATGACTGCTTATCATACAGACACATGACACAAACAAGCTTTTAAGATGATTACAGTCACTAATGACATAAGACATATGCAAATGGCACTCTATAGTATAGTATGCTACATAAACATTTGTGATTAGTACAAACAAATGAATAATGTAGTTATAATATTTTTCACTAGGAGATCCTTAAGTCAGTGTCTAACATATAGGTCTAAGTCAGTACTATAATCACTAAATAAAGACACACTGAGATGGTCTCTCTCATTTTTAAAGAGACCGACTTCTCCACATCTAAGGGAATAGTTGCTTTTAGATACATTTTGTGACAGATTACAGTTACATACAAATAGTGAACAGGTCACCTTTTACCACATATTGCTTGACATAAGGACACAAAACAATTTTATAATGTGATCACAGTCAATAATATAGTAACAACAACATATATGATTAGTATGGGTGTATAAAATGTGATTGTAAAGTTTTCTCCATTAGTAAATACAGAGTGGCTGATATATATTAGATCTTAAGTCATTGTCTGTCATTTTTGTTTAAAGTATTCTTGATACTAGTAAAAGAATACTACAGTCTGTGTAGTAATTAAAGCTGTAGTGTCATGAGAAAATTTTAAATTCATAATTATTTTAATGTGATTTATTATATAATATTATACAGTGTTATTTATTGTTTATTTGTAGTAATGTCAGAAACTTGTGTAATGTTGCTAGAAGTATAGAAAAGTTCTTATCTTTGTATTTACCATACAATGGAAACTGCTTGCTATGTTCGTATAGTTTACTACTTTTAAAAAGCAAATAGGGACATGTACTAATGTTCCATCAATATATATAGTTTATATAGCTCTTACTTCAGAGAGTATTACTAAGTTATCTTTATTGAGAAAACAATCATTTCTAGACAATGTAACCACCACGTGTCCTTCTTCAAGCTTAAAAGTAGACATCGTTGCTTAAATTATAACAGCGACGTCGTGTGTGTTTTATACAACCGTAATAACGATCTATTTCGGATACCGTGCCTATATCAGATTGATCTCTTAAAGGCACATTTTTGACGCAAACGACGAGTACCAAAGTATTTATTTATCTGCTGTAGAAACACGCCACCATCATGAGCTGGTGTCATATTTATTATATAACATCAGTTATACTGTATATCTACAGTGAATATGCTACTGCTCTTTCTGAGTATTATGTCTCTGCAGCTCCCAATGGAAAATCTTGCCCTTATACTGACCTACCTTTCACAACCTCTCCTACTACACTGCTGATAATGCATCTTACTTCACTGATGATGCGATTTTTCTACTTCCTAGAGGGAACTCATACTCTACAAGGTATATTATATATCAGCAATGTATAGTATATAACTCTACAGGGACTGGGTCATATAGAACAAGGCCTTCCATGAGACAGTTATGCAATCTACCACAGTAATAAAGGTGTAGTGATAGCAACAGAACCGGTATACTATTTACTAGTAGCAGTGATATCTTATTAGAATCATTAACAATAGCAAACTGTGAGTTTTAACTGGCATCAATATTATAGTGTTAGCTTATACTTTGTTAACATCAAAATGTCACACTATAATATGTATCAGTCCCAAATAGTTCAGGTGATGGACTTTTTCTTCTTAATGCTTATGTTGTTAATTGCTAATTTCCTCATTTGCTAACAATGGAGCTCTAGAGACTGTTTGTAGGCAATGTAATATAATCTATAATGACAAAATTAACAGAAGACTGTCCCAGAGTTTTAATATTTTCAAGTCAATTTTACACCTGGGTTTAGGATCTGGCATACATTTGAGATATGGTAATGATAATGAAGCTGAGATAAACATAAAAATAGTATGTTTTTCAAACAATATTGCTCAGTATGGGAGGAGTGAGTATATCTTGTTTGGAGGTGGTAGTATTGAGTTTAATACTGCACTATATGCAACAACCTGCTCAGTATGGAGGAGCGTTTTTGTACTTGATGTCGTTTGAGAATAGCAGTATTCACTTAGATAAACTGCAACTCTATACAACAATACTGCTTGGTATGGAGGAGGAATGGATATTAGCTCGTATGTGATGGCAATATTCAATTAGATAACTGCACTCTATACAACAATACTCTGCATGGTATGGAGGAGGAATGTTTATTAAACTTGTATGGGAATAGCAGTATTGACTTATGTAAATTCACTCTATACAACAATAACAGCTGCTCAGTATGAGAGGAATGGATATTACTTGCATGGAATGGCAGTATTGACCTCACACCGATAACTGTGATTTATACAAAAATACCGCTCAAGTGTTTCGGAGGAGGAATGGGGATAATTTCATTAGGAAGTGGTACTATTGAGTTTATTAACTGGGGGCACTGTATATGATATGTTCTCTGTTAGCATGGAGGAGTGGAGTTATTGTCTTACATGAAGATGGTAGTATTTTGAGTTTAGTAACTGCACAATATTTCAAAATACTGCAGCCCATTATGGAGGAGGGTTGTACATTGATTCATATGGGAAATGGCACTATTGATTTAAATAACTGCACTCTATACAACAACACTGCTTGGTATGGAGGAGGAATGTATATAAATCTTAGCTTGTATGCGAATGGCAGTATTGACCTTAGTAACTGTAATTTGTACAACAATACTGCTCTAGTGTTTTGAAGGAGCTATGGGGATGTTTTCATTAGGAGGTGGTAGTATTGAGTTTATTAACTGCACTGTATATGATCATTTGCTCTGTTAGCAGGCAGGAGTGGATAGTTGTCTTGCATGGAGGTGTAGTATTGAGTTTTAGTAACTGCACAATATCAAAAATACTGCAGCAGCCCATTATGGAGGAGGGTTGTACATTGATTCATATGGAAATGGCACTATTGATTTAAATAACTGCACTCTATACAACAACCCACTGCTTGTTATGGAGGAGGAATGTATATAATATTAGCTTGTATGCGAAGGGGCAGTATTGACCTTAGTCAACTGTAATTTGTACAACAATACTGCTCTAGTGTTTGGAGGAGCTATGGGATTTTTCATTAGGAAGTGGTACTATTGAGTTTATTAACTGCACTGTATATGATAATGTTGCTCTGTTAAGCAGGAGGAGTGGATATTGTCTTGCATGGAGGTGGTAGTATTGAGTTTAGTAACTGCACAATATGCAAAAATACTGCAGCCCATTATGGAGGAGGGTTGTACATTGATTCATATGGGAATGGCACTATTGATTTAAATAACTGCACTCTATAACAACACACTGCTCAGTATGAGGAGGAATGTATATAAATATTAGCTTGTATGCGAATGACAGTATTGACCTTAGTAACTGTAATTTGTACAACAATACTGCCTCTAGTGATTTGGAGGAGCTATGGGGATGTTTTCATTAGGAAGTGGGTACTATTGAGTTTTTTAACTGCACTGTATATGATACTGTTGCTCTGTTAGCAGAGAGTGGATATTGTCTTGCATGGAGGAGGTAAGCATTGAGATTAGTAACAGCACTATATGCAAAAATACTGCAGCTCATTATGGAGGAGGGTTGTTTTTTGATTCATATGGGAATAGCAGTATTGACTTAGATAACTGTACTCTATACAACATACTGCTCAGTCTGGAGGAGGAATGTATATTAGCTCGGTATGGGAATGGCAGTATTGACTTAGGTAAACTGCATTTTATAAACAACACTGCTCGTTATGGAGAGGAATGTATATGAATATACTCGTATGGGAATGGAAGTATGACCCTTAGTAACTGTGATTTATACAGCAATACTGCTCAAATACTAAATGGAGAGGAGCAAGGATTTTTTCATTAGGAGGTGGTAATATTGTTTATTAACTGGCTCTGTATATGATAATATATTGCTCCATTTGCAGGAGCAGTGGATATTGTCTTGCATGGAGATTGTAGTATTGAGTTTAGTAACTGCACTATATGCAAAAATACTGCTCATTAATGGAGGAGGTTTTACATTGATTCGTATGGGAATAGCAGTATCGACTTAGGTACTGCACTCTATCCACAACATACTGCTTCGTATCGGGAGAGGAATGGATATTAACTCATTGGGATAGCAGTATTGACTTGGGTAATGCACTCTATACAACAATGCTGCTCAGTATGGAGGAGGAATGCATATTAGCTTGTATGGAAATGACAGTATGACATTAGTAACTGTGATTTATACAACAATACCGCTCAAGTGAATGGGAGGAGGAGTGAGGATGTATTTCATCAGGAGGTGGTAATATTGAGTTAATTAACTGCCATTATATATTACACATACTGCTCAATAATATGAGAGGAGGAGTGTTTCATTAGTTCATCTGCCGAAAATGGTAGCATTGTGTTTAGTAATTGCACTATATCCACCAATTCTGCATACTTGCATTATGCTTGGTTTCTCCATTCAGTTCAACCAACTTCACCATTAACAAGTGGCTTTCATTTTGCAAATGTTTCATTTCATTTCAATAAAGTAATCAATAACCCAAACTTACGTCAAAAATACATCAATCTGCTGTGGTAGTAGTTCATGTTTTAATGTTACATTTGATCAACTTGAAGTTAGTAATCATAACACAACTGGTTTAGTTGCTGAAAATAGTCTAATAACATTTGATGGACATAACATAATTGGAAACAATACAGGCATTTATGGTGGAGGTTATTGCTTTATAACAATCCTCACAATTATTAGTAAAACCAGAATACAATGTATCATTTATCAATAATCATGCCAGTAAATCAGGTGGAGGAATCTTTGTATCTCACAGTTTTTTTATAAAAACAGTACTAACAATTGCACCTTTAAAGTTATTCCTCATCATGATCCTAATGACACTAAAACAGTTTTATTTTTTGTCAACAATACAGCTGACATATCTGGTGATGTCCTATATGGTGGTAAAATTGATGATTGTACAAGTACACTTTACTTTGATCACCATTTCCACTATCCTCAACAGACAGGTCTATCAGTAGTGACATCAGATCCTATTCAAGTATTTTTTTGTGAATCCACCAGCCAAAATTGTTCTATTACAATGTCAGTATATTTTACGACTCTCGAATTATTAATATTAATGTATCACTAGCTACAGTTGGTATTTTAGATGGCTTAACACAAGGTATGATAAAATTGAGTACAAACAGATAATTCGTCTATTGTGGCAAAATATAACAATAGAACTGAAGACAACTTGTACTAATGTAATCTTCACATTAATAACAAACACTTCATTGAAGACAACACAGTTTATGCTACACTTGAAAGTTCAAACATGAGCCTTTATATGATCCTTATGCTAAAGTCATTTGAAGTTACTATTGAGCCCTGTCCTAATGGTTTTTCCATTAGTAAATGGCAAAATGTGCTTGCAGACCTGAATTAAATTCAGATTCAATAACTTGTGATACTAACACTCAAAGTATAACTAGAGATGGTGATATGTGGATTGGTTATGAAAAATAATTCACACTGTCGTATTATTTTTTATTCTAACTGCCCATTTCCATTATTGTAACGACAGTAGTATTACCTTTACACTTAACTATACAAAAAAACAATGTCTTCATAACCGATCAGGAGTACTCTGTGGACAATGTTCTGAAGAATTAGTCCTCACATTAGGATACATCATGTGAACAAATGTACTAATGACAACGTAGCTCTTATCATTCCATTTGCTTTAGCTGGTATAGCACTGGTAGCTTTCATCATTTGTTTTAAATTTAACTGTGTCTGTGGGTACAATCAATGGACTTATATTCTATGCTAATATTGTCAAATATATGAACCCATCTTCTTTCCTAAGCACACTGTGAATTTCTTAGTCAGTTCATTTCCTGGATCAATCTAGATCTATGTATTATTAAAACTTGTTTCTATCATAGTATGGACTCTTGCAGTAAAATGTGGCTTCAGTTTGTCCTTTTTCCAGCCTATGTTTGGTTTATTGTAATATTTATTATAATATTATTACGATATTCTAGCCAGAGTATGCGACTTGTTGGAAGGCAAGCATTCCAGTGCTAGCGACTATGATCCTTCTTCCTTATACTAAACTGATACGAACTGTGTTTTTCATGTTCTTTATTCTACCAAAAATTCCATGTACTGATGAAGAATAATACTCGTCTTATTACTAAGGTTGGTATATGGATCCTATGTCCCAATATGCAAGAGGTTGTCATATACCATTGTTCCTTTTCTCACTGGCTGTACTCATTTTGCTTATTGTTCCATACACCTTCTACCTTCTTACTATACCATTATTTGAAGGACCTCTATCAAAGTATATGTGTTGCTGTCAAAAATTTCAACATATATGAAGCCTTTCTTGATGCATATGGAGGTCCATATAAGGACAGACGTCGTTTTTGGACTGGATTCTTACTCCTTATTCGTCTTATCTTAGCACTGGTTCTGTCTCTAGATACTGAAGCTACTAAAAGCTTAGATGTGTTAACATCTCTTCTAATGGTCATTATGTTTATTGCATTACATTTCTAAGGGAATATATCGACATTTTCCTTTGATTATCTGGAAGAATTTTTCATTCTTAACCTCATGTTTATGGCTTATATGAACGTACAACTTCAAAGGACAATGACAATTCAAAAGGACAACTGTCAAGTATTGTTTTAAGTATCGATATCATTTGTTGTATTTTGTGGCATTATATTTATTCATGTCTGGGATTGTCTGATAAAGTCTTCTCTGCAACAACCAATGACAAAAGTCAGGGGAACATATTCAAGAAACCTCCACACCATCTTCAAGTTCTAATGATTTGGAACTTTCTTTAATAAATCCACAACCTCGTGAAAGAAAATTTACTATGTCTTTGGTGACATTAGAAAGGAAAAGAGAATCAACACTGTTTGATAACAGATGACTAACACTGATAATTCTGATGATCTTTGCTGATTACATGTATAGTTGTCATGTCTTTTATATAATAATAAGTTTGTAAGAAAACAACAAGAATATTGCATTGTCATAACAGATTTTTATGTGCCTACAATATTAAATTTGCTGTTCTATTGTAACTAATAAATTATAATGAAGCGTATTATTCTAATATAATAAACAGTTAATGTTTAAGTACATCTAGTGACAAAATAACTGACAGTGTATGCATGTACAGGTCACCTCTTATCCTGCTTATCACAACAGACACATGATGCAAGACTAGGTGATAATAGTCTATTAACAACATGTATGGGACTATGTAATGTTGTTTCTGTATTAGGATCAGAGATTTAGTCTTTTTTATTAGGGTTATAAAAGTAAATTCTCCATTAGAATGATAAATTTAGGATCTGTAGTTGAAGTAGGAATAAATAAACATATGGACAGGAATAACAGAAGCTGATTTTCACCTTAATATAAATACTGAAATAAAGAGGATAGACAAGTGAACTAAAGAAGTGTAGCTTTTTAATTGCAGTGTTATATCAATAGACCACATCTATATCTTGTTATTCCATGAAATATAAAATCAAAAAAAAAAGTTGCAATATATTAGTATACAGAAATTAGTGTTAATCACCATTTAAAACAGCATATGCCATCCTTTTTTCATATTGGTTTTCTAAATAGTGAACTACTCCAATATCTTTAGTGCTTACTAATTAATTATATCATTAGACAATATTAACAACACATTATGATCTATAGTATATATTGCATCAATTAGTTAAATAGTTTTAACTATTATGGATTACACAATAGCCTATTAAGTTTACTGTTGAACTAATAAATGCAACACAATAATATAATAAATAATGTTAATATAATAATATAATGAAAACTTTGCTCCTTTTAAATTAGTTTCAAATGACAATTGTGTTTCACACTATAATATACTCTTCATTGATTTCTAAACTAACAGACTAGACTGCATTCCTCTCATGGTCATTACAGCTAGTCATCAAGTATCCATAGCATCTTGAGTCCATGATCCAGGACAAGATCTTCCTTTCTTAGGAGCACACTGTACAAGGAACATGGGACTAAAATTATTTGTTGACGTGGTAATCTGTTCCTGTGTGTGGTATATAAGTAAGGATGTCCCAACTAGGAGTTGTATTATTAAATATGGAGATTCTTTAGCAGGCAGAGATATTGGCTACATTACTATTTTGATTAAACTGATGACCACCACCGTAACCTAGATTACTATTGACTTATACATTACATTAATAAAGAATGACTATATTTCCCGATAAACTAAGTACTAAAGTACTATCTACTGTATTATTATTTGATATTGGTTGTTGTTATACTTATGAATATTATTATCTGTGGATAATTCCTGTCCCCTAAGTGATCTGTGCAAAGTACTTTTATAAAATGTCCTTGTTATGTTATTGTTGGGATCTTTGGGAGTCTTTTGAGTTTGTGCTATATCATATGTGTAATCCACATAATAATATAGTCAGTGGGTCTTTGTTTAGATATGATTTTGTTGTACAATTTGCACTTTAAATGTAATAAAACATTTTATTTTGTTGTATTTATTTGTATTAAGATCAAAAGCTACTTGTAGTGAAAAGAAAAAGACGAAACATTTTTCGTTTTTTTTTAACAAAAGGCAGTTTACATAAAGTATAATATAGTCATCTGGGAATATGGGGACTCTTTCACAGACAATGGTCTTCAATGTTAACTGTTGAACTTCTAGAAGATAGTAATTAAGTATGAAGTTTATAACTATTTACATCCCGATAGTTAATCATGTGATTGTCAATCATGCATGCATATCTTGAGAATAAGAAAGTGATGAAGGCTTCTTGAATATCTTTTGACTTCTGTAATTAGTTGTTGCGAACAAGACTTTAACAAATGATCCCAGACATGATAGAGTATAATACCACAGAATACAACAATTAATATTGATACTTAAAGCATACTTGCTTTGACTTTGAAGATTTTTGTAAGTTTTTGTATATTCACATGTTCTATTAATATGAGGTTGAGAATGAAAGACAACTTCAAATAAAAACATAGGGAAATGTAGGTATATTCTCCTCAAAATATTATATAGGATAACATCAATAATTAGATACATGTAAATACATTCAAACTTATAGGTAGTGTCAATATCTAGAGACACAGCCAGGGCTAAGGCTACACATACTACAATAAAATCAGTTTCAAAAATGATACTTGTGCTTATATGGACCTCCATATGCATCTAAGACAAGCCTTATATACTTTCAGTAGCAAAACATATATTTTGATATAGGTCCTTTAAAAAATGATATAGTAGAAGGTAGAAATTGTATGAAAAAAGACAAAAATTAGTACAGCCAGTGAGAATAGAAACAATGTCATACGACAACCTTTTACATATTAGACATTAGCACCAATTTACATTACAAACTGCTAAACTGTTTAACTACATATCAAAAATAAGGTTGTATAAATCAAACAAATCAGTTTTTATGAGTAGAATTCAAACAATTGTATTATATATTATCATTAGTCATCTTCATCATCCAGTAGTGATTCTCGTCTCATTACTACTGATACTACAGTTACTGAACTAGTTTCACATATTAAAGCAGGGGATCCAGGATGCATTAAAGGAACGACTGCATCATCAGTAATAGGATTTGGTGGAGGCTTCGTAAATAAACTCATAATTTTTGCAAACGGTCGTTTCAAACATGATTTAGACAGATGATCCCAAACATGATAGAAGATAATACCACAGAATACTATAAATGATACTGATACTAAAGCAACACTTAACACTTGCCTTGAATTTGATGTTTTTGTAGGTTTGTGCACTCACATAAGCCATAAACACGAGATTAAGAAAAAAAGACATCTCTAGACAAGCCAAAGGTAAATGTCGATATATTCCTGTCAAAAGGAAGTACATTGATATAATAACAAATAAGAGAGATGTTAACACATCCAAACTTATAGTAGCTTGTCACGAAAAATTTGGTCCGGCTGCAAAATTTGACCTAGGACCAAATTTGGCAACAAAAAGTCTGCAATTAATTCCGCCTTGCAATATTTGGACCCAGGCGTCTCAGACTGTGTATTTGGTAAAGAGAAGTGGAATTTGACACATACAAATCGATTAATCACTTCTTATGTTAAAGGTGTGTACTTCAAATGGAGTGCTTTAGGCCACCTGGTGAAAGATTTTCAAAGTCAAAAAAAGCGATGTCACAGCAGAGAGAAGATGGAAACCTGACAGAGGAAGCAATAAACAACAATATAAAATGGAACTTATGGCTCAGATTGTTCTGCTAACAGAAGAGAAGCATTAGGTATGCATTTTGTGTATGTAAACAGTGGACTATCTTTACTATTATTAGGTTGGTGCAAATGTACTTATGAAAGACTTCAGAAGAAGAAAACGAGGAAGGTAGGGAAGCTAGATTATAAGTGGAAAGGACCTTATGAAATAACAGATTGTCTTGGGAAAGGTTTCTATAGGCTAAAACTTGGAGGTATAAAGATTGCCATGTTTTGAACTTAATGACTTTTTGTATTAGGTCAGGACAATGTCACTGTTAAGAGAGTGAATGGAGCTCATCTAAGGCTATATAAATGCCAGTTGAAGGTTCATCATCAAGTTTTTCCAATTCAATTCCATCCAAGTACTTTCACATCAATGAAAATCATTGGGTAACTGCTAGTAATATTGGTTGTCCCTGTCGCAAATGTTGATATATTGACTCTATGCTATGTACTAGACAATCATTTAGAGCCAGGCACAGATTGCAGCAATGCTGTTCACAGACCAACCTGAAAACTGTGCGTTTTCAGCCAGTTTCATCTACAACATGGTACAAATGATTGTGGGTTTTTTTCATTGGCTTTTGCCACATCCCTTTGCGGTGGACAAACCCCAACACAAATAACCTACATTCAACATCAATTGAGGGACCACCCTTGTCACTGTCTTGAAATAAGACAATTATCCCTTTCCCTTGTCAGCAGAGAAAAAAAAAAGCAAGCAATATGTTGCTGATATGAAATTCAGAGTATACTGCAAGTGTCGTCAACCAGAAAGAGGTAGAATGATTGAGTGCAAAGACTGCAAAAAATGGTATCATGAAGATTGTGTTGAAGTCCCAGTGTCCATTTGGCAGACCAAGAGGCACATATCATGGATATGTGACACTTAAGCTTGTATAAAAAGTTAAAAACTCTTAATTAATTGTAACATTACCTATATAATATAACCTATAATTACATAACTTGTACTGACTTTATTTAGATTAAATGCTAAATCTTATTATAATCAGATCAAATTGGACTTGGGACCAAATCTTGCTGCCAAAAGTAGACCTAGGTCCAAATTTTGTTGCAAAAAGTGGACCTATCTCTAGGAAACAAATTTTGCAGTATAGGTCCAAATTAGGCAGCAAAATTTGGTCCTAGGTCCAAATTTACTTGCATAATTGGACCTAGGTCCAAATTTTTTGCATGCAAAAATTGGACCTAGGTCCAATTTTACTAGGAACAAATTTGCCATGACATAGCCTCAGTAATCTAGAGACACAACTAGTGCTAAGACAACACAATAAGTAGTAAAAATCCAGTCCAAAAACGACACTTATCTTTATATGGACCTCCATATGCATCAAAGAAAGGCTTCAATACTTTTGGCAGCAACACATGTATTTTGATAAAGGTCCTTCAAATAATGGTATAGTAAGAAGGTAGAAGGTGTATGGAATAATAAATAAAATGAGTACAACCAGTGAGAACAGGAACAATGGTAGATGACAATAACCTCCTGCATATTGGACATTAGCATCAATATACCACCTCAGTAATGTCATATCATCGCCTCCACTACATTGAATATTGGTGAAATAAGGGCTTGGAAGACAGTCCCGTATCAGTTTGGCATATGAGAGAAGGATCATTGTGGCTAGTACTGGAACTGCATGTGAACCCACAAGTCTAACCACTTTGCTAGAATATTGTGATGATATTATAATGAGTATTAGTAGAAACCAAAACATAGCCTGGAAAGATAAACTGTAGCCATGTCTTACTGCAAGAATCCATACCATCAAAGAAACAAGTCTCATACCCAGATCAAGGTTAAGCCAGGAAATGAATTGACTAAGAACTTTTACAGGACCATTAGAAAGAAGATGGGTTCGTATATTTTGACAACATTAGCATAGAATATAAGTCCATTGATTGTACCCACAGACACAGTTAAGTTTAAAGCAATGACAAAAGCTACCAGTGCTATGCCAGCAAGAGCAAATGGAATGATGAAAGCTATGTAGTTATTAGTACATGTCCACAATAATTCGAACCTAACATGAGACTAAGTCCTTCACTACATTGTCCACAGAGTAGTCCAGATCGATTGAGAAGACACTGCAAATCAGGAGAGGCAATTTTAAAAAGAACTGTTCCATCATTGCAGTAATCAAAAGGACAGTTTTGATAAACAATAAGACAGTCTGAGTCATTTTTTTTAACCAATCCACATGTCACCATCTCTAGTTATAATTTGAGATTGAATATCACAAGTAATTGAAGGTAAATTTAATTCAGATCTGCAAACACAAGTGCCCTTTCCAATGGAAAGCCAATTGGACAGGATTCAATGTTAACTTCAATGACTTTAGCTAAGGGGTCTGATGAAGGTTCACTGATTGAACTTTCAAGTGTTACATAGACTTGTGTTGTGTTCAATGAAGGGTTTGCTGTTATCTTGAAGGTTACATTGGTACAAGTTGCATTTAGTCTAGTATTGTCAGTTTGTACAGTAGATGATGAATTATCTGATGTTGTCAATTTTACTACACCATTTGTTTAAACCATCTTTATTACCAACAGTAGCTAGTGATATATTGACATTAATTCCAGGCATTGCAGTTATATTGAAAATTTTAATGGAGCAAATTTTGCATGTTTGATTCACAAAACACACTTTTATAGGATCTGATGACACTACTGATGGACTTCTCTGTTGAGGATAGTAAATATAGTGATCAAAGTAGAGTGTTGTGAAACAATGAGAGAATTTACCACCAAACAAGACATCCCCTGAGATGTCAGCTGTATTGCTGACAAAGTATAATACTGTTTTATTATCATCAAAATGATGATAAGGAATAACTTTAAAGGAGCAATCTGTGTTAATGCTTATATTAAAAAATTGTGATACAAAGATACCTCCACCTAACTCACTGGCATGATTATTGACAAATGATTATTTGTAAACTGATTTAGTAATAATTTTGAAGATTCATATAAAGCAATACTCCACCATAAATGCCTGAATTGTTTACAAACATGTTGTGTCCATCAAATATTATTTGACTATTGACACCAGTAAACCAGTTATGTCATGATTACTGATTTCAATTTGGTCAAAAGTAACATTATTACTATCACTTACGAAGACAGCAGATTGATATTTATTAAGCTTTTTTTGGTACTTTATTGAAATGTAATAGAACATTACAAAATTGAATTCCACTTGTTGAAGTAACTTCAAAAGGAATAATGAACAGTCCTGATCCATAGTATGCGATGTTGCTGTATATAGTACAATTACTGAACCAATAATACCACTTCCTTTATACAATAAATGTACACTCCTCCTCCATACGGAGCAGTATTGTTGTGTATAGGTGCAGTTACTAAACTCAATAATACCTCCTCCTTTATAAAATTCAATAGACACTCCTCCACCATATTGCTGAGCAGTAGTGTTGTCTATAATGCACTTAATAAACTTAATACTACAACGTCCTTCTTCCAAATAAATAAAAACTCCTCCTCCATACTTACCAGTATTATGTAAAAACTTATTATTTTCAATATTTATCTCAACTTCATTATTATTTTTATTATAGAAAAAAGCCATACCATATCCATAGTCAGTGTAAAATTTGATTCCATAATATTAACTCTGACTGCCTTTTAAGCTGGGTATCATAGAAAATTACTGGCATTTGCTGGAAAAATCTTAAGACGTACATTATTAGCAAATGTGGAATTGGTAATTAACACATCAAAAGCATTGTAAAGAGAGAGTACCCGATGCCAGAACTATTCTGGACTGATACCCATTCCAATGTGACATTATTGGAGTCAACAAAGAGTAAACTAACATTAGCTGGTCTGAAGTAGAATTGTAAAATGCCCCACAATTTGTTATTGTTAATGAACTCAATACAACATCACTGCTACTAGTAAATTGTATACCACTTCTGTTGTAATAACTACACCTTATTACTGAGGTAGATTGCATAACTGTCTCATGAAAGCCATGTTCTATATGACCCAGTCCCTGTAGAGTTATATTACTTACACCATTGATGTCCAAAGGAACTTTCAGAGTATGAAAATTCCCTCTAGAAAACAAAGATTGTGTCATCGGTGAAGTAAGATGTATAATCATCAGTATATTAGAGAGGTCATGACAAGTAGGTCAGTAGAAGGGCAAAAGTCCCCATTAGGAGCTGCAGAGACATAAATACTTAGAAGCAGTAACATATCCACTGTAGATATACAGTATAACTGATGTTATATAATAGATATGACACCATCTCATGATGACAGCAGATTCACACAGTATAAATCAATTAAACATAGAGTATCAATATCAAACTAATGAACAAACAAGATAATTCATGTTGTATAAATGCAGCCTTTTACAGACTGGAATATACTATATGTTTGACACCACACCTTGTGAAAACCATAGTAATTCATATATTTTGGCATAATATTATTTTATGCTATTTTTGAGTTACAGTAACTTTATAATTAGCTAAAATGTTAAAAAAAACTTTAAACATATCAACTTAACAAAGAGTAGTCTACTAGTAACATTGATAAAATTGTAGTAACCACAAATTAAGTTACTGTAATTAGGAAATGACCATCATTTGTTTTAGTCTAATTTTGTAACTATATAGTTAAAAGTGAAAGGTTTTGTCCTTTTAAGTCCACAATAAATGTGTTAGTCAGTCACTATACATCACTCATTTACTGTTAAATTTTTAAGAGGTACATTAGTAGCACTACCAGTAGTAGAGATTAAATTCAACAGTGTCATTAGAAGTTATGGGAGGGGCTAACTACACAATACTGAAGTAACCTGACACGATCAGTAGATATTTTTAGAAATAATAGTAACAGATCATATAAATGTTCTATCGTATCATACATAATATGTTAGAATTATAAGACAGGACAAAAACTCACTTATTTTCTAAAGAACGATTGACTGGTTTATGACACTCAAGAGTTAAAGTTTAATGTATATTGTTGCCATGGTAACTAATGTTCATCATTTTTTTGAGGAAAGATATTTGAAATTAACTGGTAATTACTGTTCATGTCATCATTATTTAAAAATATAATCCGTTTTTTCAAACTACATAAAAAAAACATGAGATTCATTAATGTAACATGTATTATTAGAAAAAGTAGCATATTTTATTATAATGCAATGAAATATTTGAGAGCTGTAATAAATGTGTCTTAACAATACTATAGCTAGCTTCTTAAAAAAGTTCAAGCAATCATGACATGACTGATTCTCAATTTTTGATTCAAGACTCTGTCCCAATTTAAATATTTCCTTTTTTATATTTCCTTATATGGTCATTCCATATTCATGACGTTTTCTTCTAGTCCCTTACTAATTAATCCTTTAGTGTACACTAATGATGTTCCTATATCACAACAATTCATTGTTCTAAACTAAAGCTCAATATGACAGTCCGTTAAAGGGTTAAAATACTTAAACTGGGTTCTACAATAAACCTTCTATTAATATAGTTTACACATTTCCTTATATGGTCATTTACAAAGGTATATTGGTCAATGCTGCAATACACTTCTTATTCTCATTTCTTCACTGTTATACACTTCTCCTCCTTTGCAAGCCTATGGCCTCCTGCTAGTACTTATTAATAAAAATAATAATGCTAAGCTAACTAATACATTGTTACACTTTTTTATGATATTATATATTATGTAGAGTATAGTATGAGATGACCATACACTAGTTGTAACTGTACTGTCAACTGATATGTCACTAGATAGTACTTGTACTTATAACAGTAAGATTTAGTTATATATAAAAAGTACTGCTTTAAATAATTAATACTCAATAACAAAACAATAACAACAAATGTTAGCAATAAATTAAAAGTAGTGCTCAATTGACTTCATCTTGCAAAGTTCAGCTTATAACATCAATTTATGATGAAAAGTATCTGGGAGAGTTATAAATTTACAGGGTTTTAAATGTTGCAAGAATATCCATGAAAATCCTATAGGCACATATAAACATCCTGTATAAATTATTACATATATATAATAGTTAACCTTTAAAATGGCTATATAGGACCTTCATAACATTATTATATGCAAACTTAATAGACACATTTGATCCTAAATAATCTGTAGCACGCAGTACATGACTACATGTCTGTTACATATGTTTCTTGATGTCCTTTGTTTTTAACTGATTTTCTGACAAATGAAACAACACACTAGCTTTTGACTTTATTAATTAGTTTATTATTTACTACACTCTATGATGTGTGGTTCAATTATTAGTTAGTTTTCCAACAAGCTATAGGACTAGATTGTTATTAACTATCATAACTATCATGGTAAGTTTTCTCCACTAGTAAATAAAGGAGTGGCTGGTATATATTAGATCTTTAAGTCAGTGTTTTTTTTATTGTTTAGAGTATTTTTGAAACAGTAAAAAAATATAACAGTCTGTGCAATAAAGTTTAACTGGCAACATTTTAATATCAAAATTCACTTCAATATGATATTGCTGCTATATATAGGAATGTTATAAAGCTTCCTCACTGGTAAATACAGAAACAACTAGTATATATTAGATCTTAAGTCAATGTTTATCGTTGTATTTTAATTTGTTTACAATATTCTCAATAAAGTAATAAAATAATACAGTCCGTGTAAAATCTTCAAATAGTATAGTTTTTCTGAAATAGTAAAACATCATAATGCTTTGACTACTATTATATTTTAGAATTGCTTATCTGCTTATCAATAACATACAGATTACACAAATGCCAACAACCTTTTAAGGTAATTACAGTCAATAATGAATTAAGACAAATGCAAATCATATTGCATAGTATAATATGGTACATAAGGATGCATGACAAAAGAAAAAGTAAACAAACAATGTTTTTGATTACTAATCGACTATTGATTTAGGCCAGAGCTGTTACTATGGAGATCATTTCCACTAAGTTAGCAGTCCTGGAAGTTAAGGTAGTAATATTGTTAATTGATGTAATACTAATATATCCTTATCATACAGGTCTACAATGATAAAGAATTAAGTAAGGAAGATATGTATTTGCTGAGTTCCAGTGGTAATTATTTATTAGCTACAGAGTTACATCATGTTTGTGCTACATTTTTCAAAGTCAATATGACAAAATGGGCTTGTTTAAAAAGATAAGTGGTTGGTTAATACATTCAACATATCCTTCAAAGTATTTATATTTTGTAGGTTTGATCCAAAAAATATTCAATTTATTGGATAAATAGCTTACTTATTTATATGTTTTTGGATAATAAGTTTAGTTTTATTAAGAAATATTGTAATGCTCCTTAATGTGTATTTTAATTGGTGTATGTACTACATACATTCTACCTGATTTCCTGTAGATGTCATAATTATCTTGCGTCATTGAGATATCTCAATAGCACTAGATGAGATAGTCGTCTTCCTCTTCTTGAGCTAATAACTCATGACATCATCATTCTTAGCTTCTTACGATTGTGAATAATACTTAATATCATCATTGTCTAACTTCTCTGAGCTAACAGGTACCTCCATAGCACTAGAGTGAAGTCTTCTTCATAAGATAATATAACTCCTTATGATTATTGTGCTTGTACTCATTGAACACCAGCTCACAGTCAATTTTGATTATAACAAGTATTACTTACAACATAAGATTTCTATTTGAAATCTCTTATAAGAAAATAGTTTTTGTCTAAACAATCAATCAATTCAAGTGCTACAATATCCCATTTTTAAGGCCACTTATTGGACATATAGTTATGTTTTCTATATAACAAAAACTGTAAGTTTATTTACACTTCACAATCGTACGTAGGCACAGGTTACCTCCTTACTCCATTCACCATGTGATGGCTATTATAACAGACCATATATGACCCAAACAAAACAGTAACTTTTAATGTGATCATAGTCAATAGTATGACTCATAAAACATGTATGATTAGTAGTGGTGTGTACAAACTATATGATAATAATTGTTCATTTGGTTTAGAAATAAATATAGTTATAAAAGTCTTTCTTGACTAATTTTTATGTAGGAGTGTTGGTATATATTAGATCTAAGTCAGTGTCTATTATTCTTACCAACATTCTTCATAAAATAAAAGATACTACAGTCCCATGCTTCAAAAAAGTTTCAACACACAAAAACAAAACACTATTTAATCATTTAAATTAATTAAATATGATATACCATAATAACAATTAACATTTTTTTTTTTGTTTTTAGATAAAGTATTTGTATAGTTGTCTTCTCAGAAATAAATGGTAGGGTCCAGGTATTAGTGAGTATGTTAAGCGCCAGTGATATGACAAACCATGTAGTTTTAATTCTGACAAAATTACTGATTATGTCATTCATATAATTGTATTCCCTTATATATAATAATCGTGTAGTAAGAATAATACAGATCGTTGTATTTTCCTTAACAATTGATTGCATACAATGTTTCTTTACACATTAGTGAGTGTTACACGACAATTAGATATAAAGTTATTATACTTCTTATCCTAACAAACACATAATGTTTTACATACGTCCTGTTGACAGATCACAGAGTACAAAAGCTTTGTACAGGTCCCACCTATAACGTACTATCACATGAATGCTTAGTTTTGTTGTCCCACACAACAGACACATGATGTTTCAAAAACAAGCGTTTAATGTTATCAATGTAACTAATCTTTGTTATATATAATTAACAGTGGTGTGTGTACTACAAACCACATAAGTCATGTAGTTACAAAGATCTATACTAGGAGGATTCTGAAATTGAGTGCGTAGTATATTGATCTAACTGGGCGTAATCTACTCAATTAAACTAAATAGACCACTGACTAACATGAGAACAGTCTGCTTCCATATTATGCAGTTACTACAATATTTAAAACAATGGGAGGACATGTATTAACTTCCATCAGCACTAGCTATTATATCAAATATATCAATGTGAGCTATTAATATCATCTTGAATATATGCTGGTCATTACTACCATGATATTTTTACAATTTTCCCTTTTGGTGAGAAAAAGTATCGATTTCAAGATAATAAACCCACGTGCGTTCGTCAAGTAATCATTAATGGCCCCCAACTTTAATAAATCAACCCCGATGGTCGTTAATTTTTACAACATCGTATAACGATTATATTTCCCGCTTTATGAACCTTTCTCGGGTATTTTGACGAAACTGCAAGCGCCAAGGTCCCATAGTATTACATTTAACAACTGCCGCCATGAGCTGGTGTCATATCTATTATATACATCAGTGATATTGTATATCCACAGTGGATATCTACCGCTTCTATATATAGTCTCTGCATGCTACCTAATGGAGAATCGTTGTCCACTCTCCTGATCTACCATGTCATGGCCCTCTCCTACTATATTCAATTACTCACTTATTCGTCACTGATGATAGCTATCTTCTACTTACTACATGGAAATCCATACTTTACAACGTATATTAATATTGCAGCAATGTAAGTGAATATAACTCTACCCGGGAATGGGTTATTATAGAACCAGGCATTCCATGAGACAGTTATGCCAATCTACCTCAGTAATAAAGAATGTAGTGTGATAGCATCAGATCTGGTATACAAGTTAATATAGTCTGATGGTTGTAATTAGATTTAATAACAATAGAACAAATTGTGATGTTTTAACTGGCATCCAAATTATAGTGCTAGCTATCTTTGGTTGGCAATCAATAACGTCACATTAAAATGGGCTATCAATTCAGAATAGTTTCAAGGTAATGGACTTGTTCTTCTCATACTTATGATGTTTTAATTGCTAATTCCTCCTTTGCTAATAATGGATATCTTGAGACTTTTGTAGGCAATGTATATATAAAATATAATGACAGATTGAACAGCTGTCCAGAAGTATTATTACAAAGTCAAATTTTACAATGGGCTTAGGATATGGTCATGTATTTGTGGTATGATCATGATATTGAACCTGATGTAATGATTGAAAATAGTATGCTTATTACTTTCCAACAATAATGCTCTCTTTGTCTGGAGGAGGAGTGGCTATTGTCTTGGGTGGAGGTGGTAGTATTGAGATTAGTAGCTGCACTATATGCAACAATAATGCTCAAAAAGAATGGGGAGGAGTGATATATTCATTACAAGATAGTAGTGTTGAGTTTTATTAACTGCACTATATACAATAATACTGCCTCAGTCCTTATGGAGGAGGAATGGAATTTATTTGTATGGCAATGGCTATATTGACCTTAGTAACTGCAATATACACGCAATACTGCTCAAAGAATGGAGGAGGAGTGAGGATATATTCATTACAAGATAGTAGTGTTGAGTTTATTGACTGCACTATATGCGATAATACTGCTCAGAATTATGGAGGAGGAATGTACATTATTTCATATAGTAACAGTAGTCAAATAATATATGATGGGACATACACATGTTTGTAAACAATTCAGGCGTTTATGGTGGAGGTATTGCTTTATATGATTCCACTCAATTGTTACTAAATCAAAATACAAACATATCATTTATCATATAATCATGCCAGTGTGTCAGGTGGAGGAATCTTTGCAGACAATACCACTGGCTGTTTTTTAAAGTTATTCTCATCATGAATCCTAACGATACTAAAACAGTGTTATATTTTTGTTAACAATACAGCTGACATATCTGGTGATGTCCTATATGGTGGTAAAATTGATGATTGTATGGGCACACTTTACTTTGATCACCTATTTCAATATCCTCAGCAGACAGGTCTATCAGTAGTATCATCAGATCCTATTCAAGTATGTTTTTGTGAATTAAATAGACCTAATTGCTCTAATACAAATGTCAGTATATTTGTAACACCTGGATTTGATGTCAATGTATCACTAGCTACAGTTGGTATTTTAAACAGCTTAACAGAAGGTGTGATAAGATTGAAGCTCATCAGATAATTCATCTATTGTTCAATATAATACCAATAAACTAAATGCAATTTGTACTAATTTCATTTTCACACTAAGAACAAATCCTTCATTGAACATAACACAAGTCTATGCTACACTTGAAAGTTCAATCCGTGATCCTTTATATGACCATTATGCTAAAGTCATTTGAAGTTTACTATTGAGCCCTGTCCTAATGGGTATCCATTAGTAAATGATATTTGTGCTTGCAGGCCTGAATTAAATTCAGGTTCAATCAGTTGTGATGTTAACACCCAAATTATAACAAGAGATGGTGATATGTGGATTGGTTATGAAAAAGATTCACACTGCCTTATTGTTTATCCTAACTGCCCCTTCCATTACTGTAATAACAGTAATATTAGTTTTACACTTAACTATCCTGATCCACAATGTCTTTCATAGTCGATCTGGTATACTCTGTGGACAATGTTCTGAAAGTTTCAGTCTCGTGTTAGGTTACAATCAATGCGAACAATGTAGTAATGACTACATAGTACTTCTCATTCCATTTGCTGTGGCTGGTATAGCACTGGTAATTTTCGTCATGGTTTTAAACTTAACTGTGTCTGTCGGTACAATCAATGGACTTATATTTTATGCTATATTGTCAAAATATACGACCCATCTTTCTTTCCTAAGGCTCTGTTCATTTTCTTAGTCAGTTTATTTCATGGATCAATCTAGATCTAGGTATTAAGTCTTGTTTCTATCATAGTATGGATTCTTGCAGTAAAATGTGGCTTCAGTTGTCTTCCCAGCTTATGTTTGGCTTATTTTAATATTAATCATAATACCATTACGATATTCTTGCAAAGCAGTTCGAGTTGTTGGAAGACAAGCAATTCCAGTCCTACCACTATGATCCTTCTTTCTTATACTAAGCTTATACACACTGTTTTCCATGCTCTTTATTTCACACATATCCCATGTAGTGATGGTGAGAATAATACTGTCACATTACTGAGGTGGTATTTTGATCCTAATGTCCACTATCTACAAGGTTGTCATCTACCATTGTTCCTGTTCTCACTGGCTGTACTCATTTTACTTATTATTCCATACACCTTCTACCTTCTTACTATACCATTATTTGAAGGACCTTTATCAAAATACATGTGTTGCTGTCAAAAGGTGTCAAGATATATGAAAGCCTTTCTTTGATGCATATGGAGGTCCATATAAGGACAAGTGTCGGTTTTGGACTGGATTTTTACTCCTAATTCGTGTTATCTTATCATTGGTTGTGCTTCTAGATACTGATGCTACTGCCAGTTTGGATGTGTTAACATCTATTCTGATTGTCATCATCTTCATATATCTCCTTTTGAAGGGAATGTATAGACATTTTCCTTTGGATTATCTGGAAATGTATTTCATTCTTAACCTCATGTTTATTGCTTATATGAATGCACAAACTTCAAATGACAATGACGATTCAAAAGGACAAGTATCAAGTATTGTTTTAGTATCAATATCATTTGTTGTATTCTGTGGCATTATATATTTTATCATGTCTGGGATCACCATGTTAAAGTCTCGTTTGCAGCAACTGATTACAAAAATCAAGAGGATATTCAAGAAACCTCCACCACCCTCTACTTCTAATGATATGGAACTTCCATCAATACATCCAGTATCACCTGTTGTTGAAATGAACTCTACTTCTATACAGAGGTGTCAACGGAAATGACACGAGAATCAATAATGTTCGATTCAGATGACTACTGATGATCAATAGAGATTTCATGATCTTTGCTGATTACATGCATAGTGTTGTATCTTTTTATATAATAATAAATTTTTAAGTACATAATAAAGAAAATTGCATTGTCTTAGCTGATTTATTCAAATGCTATAATATTCCTTTTTGTGTGTGTTTTGGTTAGCTATGAATAATAGTAATAAATTATTTTTTTCTACTATAATAAACAGTTAATGTTTAAGTACATCTAGTGACAGATAACTTCACAATTACAAATAGTACAGGTATATATACGTACAGGTCACCTCTATTCTACTCACCATGTGGTTGCTTATCATAACAGACACAACATGATAATAGTCTATTAGAAACATGTATGATTAGTGTGAGCATACAGACTACATGATTATGTTTAAGTATTTCATTTGATTTAGAAGGATTGTTGTAAAGTTTTCTCCACAAGTATATACGTACTTGAGTGGCTGGTACATGTAGTATGGAGATTTATTTTGCAGGATCAAGAAATATTACTTTGTGCATTAAGATTGGAAAATTTAGGATCAGCAAATCGAAGTAGGAAATAAATAAACATTACTACATAAATATTAATACCTAATGAACTACAAAGGTGTTTTCTACCATAAATATAAAGATTGAAATGTAGAGGACAGCCTTTATTTTATAGCTGGAGACAGACAGCTTTCTTAATGATACAGATTAATCACACTGAGATAAGGGAAATCAAGAGATTGATGGGCTTTTTATGCAGTGTTACATCTCAGTAGACCACATGTGTATCTTCTTATTCCATGAAATATAAAATCAAATAAAGGACAAGTAAAGAAATACTATATTAGCATAACATTAATTTAGTATCAATACTTGATATACCCAGTAAGTATATGACCACCATTTAGTAGCATATGCCATCCTTTCTTCATGATTGACTTTTTTAACTAGGAACTACACACTAATTTTTGGCTTCCTAATATCTTTACTACTGAATTACCCACAATGTGGCTTATTCTTATATAGATTACCAAACTGCACAATAACTTTAGTGCTTCCTAATTAATTTCATCATTAGACAACATTAATAATACATTATAACGAAAAGGATATAACTTCAATTTGTTAAATAGTTTAGTGACTATTGTACTACACAATAGGTTATTCAGTTTAATATGAACTACTAATATGCAATACAATGAATAACTTTTGGTCCTTTTTAATTGTTTTCCAAATGGTAATTGTGTTCTGACTAGTGGACTAAACTGCATTCCTCTTAAAGTCACTACAACTAGTCATTAAGTATCCATAGCAGTCTTGAGTCCATGATGTAGTACAAGATTTACCTTCTTAGGAGGGTAACACACTATACAAGGAACATGCACTAAATAATTTGATTGTTGGCATGGTACTCTGCTCCATATAAGTCCAACAAAGGAGTATAGCATTAAAAATTGTGGATTATTTGGCAGATGGAGATAATTGGCTCCATTACTCTTTTGACTAAATCAACCACCACAGAGCATAAATCATTACTACTATTATTATATTACTATTACTATTATAATGATTACTATTGACTTATACACTACATTAATTAAAGAATGACTATTTCACAATAACTATGGCACTACATACTATAAATAACCTAGTTTGATTTCCTAATAAATTTACTACTGAATTATAGACTCTACAATAAACTTGTTAGTTAGTTTACTGACTAATGGACTGTATTATAACTATGTGGTTTTATTGACTCGAAAAATACCACACAAACTTTTATTTTCCTAATTTAGTCACTATTAAAGTACACACTATACATAATATGTTTTAACTATACTCTATTGTATATGTGAACTGATATATTGTCATTGCAGACAGTACATATGATGGGAACATTAGTTTAATGTGATTATAGCCTGATGTTAATAGATAAACCATATATGATTAGTAGTGGTGTATAAAACTATATATATATATAATCTTATATATATATATATATATATTATATATATATATCACTTTAAACATTGATTTCTAAAAGGTAAACAAAAAATGTTTTGATTTATTAACCCACTATTGATTTAGGCCAGAGCTGTTACTATGGATATCATTTAAAGTAAGTTAGCAGTTCTACAAGTTAAGGTATAATAATAAGTTAATTGATGTATTTAGAGTTGTAATACTAATATATTCTTATCATTCAGGTCTACAATGATAAAAAGGAAGAGAGATATGTATATGCTAAGTTCCAGTGGTAATACATTTATATAAGATAGAGTTACATCCTGTTTACGTTACATTTTATAAGTCAATATGACAAAATGGGCATGGCCAAAGTTAAACAGATAAGTGGTTGGTCAATACATTCAACATATGCTTCATGTATTTATATTTTGTTGGGATTCAGCAACCAAAATGTCAATTTATCAGATAAATAACCTAATTTTTTATACTGTTTTTAGATAATATGTAAAGTTTACTTTTATTAAGAAATATGGGAATGCTCCTTAATGTGTATTGTTAATTGGCTTATGTACTACATATATTCTATGACGTATACCTGATTTCTGATATCACAATTATCTTGTGTCTTTGAAGCAGCTCAATAGCAATAGATTAGATAGTCATCTTCTCTTCTTGAGCTAATAACACTTGATGTCATTATCCTTAGTTATACTAAGCAACCTCGATAACACTTGATGTCATTATTGTCTAATCTTCTTGAGCTACAGTACCTCCATAGCACTAGATGTCATGATGTGAAGTTTCCTTCACTAAAATAATATAATTCTTTATAATTCAATGTTATTTTACAATGACTATTGTACTGTTCACACATAGTAACACAGTCAATTATTGATTATAACAAATAAACACTTATCACATAAGATATCTATCGTAATCTCTTAAAGAAAATAGTTTCATCTTAACAATGCATTTAGTTCAGTAAACAATATTTTTACTTAATGAGTATTGCTTGTTGGATTGTGTGATATATAGTAAAGTACACCTTTTCTAATAAAAACAAACTGTTAATGTATATGTACATCTAGCGACAGATCACTGAACACATCATAACAGTGTACAGGTCACCTTATATCCTAATTATCATCTTGACTGGTTATTCATCATATCATAACAGAATCCACATGACACAAAAATAAGCTTTCAATGTGATCAATATAGTTGCAAACAACATGTATTATGATTTAGTAGTGGGCGTAAAGACTACATGATTAATACGTTGTTAAAATAATAATTAATTATATAGTATAGTACATTGTTATGTTATCTTTGATGAGAAAACAAACATTTCTAGATGGTCTAACTGTCACGTGCCCTTCTTCAAACTTCAAAGTAGATATTGTTGCTTAAAAAAAACAGCGACGTCGTGTCTTTTATACCAACAGTAATAAAAATCTATTTCGAATATCTCGAATATCGTCGACTTTTACTTCACATCTTGGTTGAACCTTTGCAAGTTGCATTTTGGCATAAACGGCATAGCATTTCATTCATCTTCTGTTTAAACACGCCGCCGCGATGAGCTGGTGTCATATCTATTATATAATATCAATTCTACCGTATATCTACAATGAATACGTTACTGCTTCTGAGTATTATGTGCTCTGCAGCTCCTAATGGAGAATCTTGTCCTTCATACTGATCTACCTTGTCACAACCTCTCCTACTATATTGCTGATTATGCACTTTTCTTCACTGATAATAGTATTTTCTACTTCCTAAATGGAACTCATTCTCTACAAGTTACATTCGAAATCAACAACGTAAGTAATATAACTCTAAAGGGACTGGGTTTATTTACAACAAGGTTTCAATGAGGCAGTTATACAATCTACCTCAGTAATAGTGTGTAGTGTTAAAAAAAGAGTTTGGCATACAAATCAATAGTTGCAGTAATGTTGTATTGAAATTATTAACAATAGCAAATTGTGGATTTAACTGGCATCCAGATTATAGTGTCAGCTTATATACTTAGTTAACATCAATAATATCAGATTAGAATATGTATCAGTCCAGAATAGTCAGGTCATGGACTCTTTCTTCTCAATGTTTATGATGTGATAATTGCTAATTCTTCATTTGCTAATAATAGAGGTCGTGAGACATTTGTAGGCAATGTATATATAATCTATAATGACCAGATTAACAGACTGTCCAGATTTATTATTTTGAAGTCAAATTTTACAATGGGTTTAGGATATGGCATATACCTGAAGTGCGGTAATGATACGGACGTGATATAAACATTGAAAATTGCATATTTTCAAGCAATATTTGCTCCTTATGGAGGAGGAGTGTACATTCGCCTACATGGAGATAGTAGTATTAGGATTAGAAACTGCATTATATACAATAATACCGCTCGGTTATGGAGGAGGAATGTATATTAGAACATATTGGAATTCCAGTATTGAACTTAGTAACTGTAATATATACAACAATATTGCTGAATTGAATGGAGGAGGAGTGAGATTGTTTTCAATAGAAGGTGATACTTTTGAGTTTAGTAACTGCACTATATATGATATACTGCTCAGTCTCGTGGAGGAGGAATGTACATTAGTTTGTATGGAAAAAGTAGTACCAATATGTTCAGTAACTGTACTATATCCAACAATACTGCTTACATTGCATCAGGTTTGTATCTCGTTCATTGAGATCAACTTCAAATTTAACAAGAACCTTTCATTTCACAAAGGTTTTATTTCATTTAAATAAAGTATTCAATAGGCCAGATGCACAACAAAAAAGATATCAATCTGCTATAACATTATTGAATGTTTGATAGTTTATATTTGATCAAATTGCAGTTAGTAATCATATCACTACTGGTTTAGTTGGTGACAACAGTCTGATAAAATTGATGGACATAACATGTTTGTAAACAATTCAGGTATTTATGGTGGAGGTATTGCTTTATACAATTACTCCCAATTATTATTAAATCAAATGCAACTATATCATTTGTCAATAATCATGCCAGCAAGTCAGGTGGAGGAATCTTTGTATCACAATTTCTTGGGTGTAGATAATACCACTGACTGCTCTTTTAAAGTTATTCCTTATCATTATCCTAATGATACTAAAACAGTGTTATATTTTGTCAACAATACAGCTGACATATCTGGTGATGTCCTATATGGTGGTAAAATTGATGATTGTACAAGCACATTTTACTTTCATCACCTATTTCACTATCCTCAACAGACAGGTCTATCAGTAGTGACATCAGATCCTATTCAGTGTGTTTTTTTTGTGAATCAAATAGGCCAAATTGCTCTATTACAATGTCAGTAATATTTGTAATACCTGGATTTGATGTCGGTTTATCGCTAGCTACAGTAGGTATTTTAGAACGGCTTAACAGAAGGTGTAATAAAATTGACCTCATCAGATAATTCAATTATCGTCCCATATAATAACAATAGACTAAATGCAATATGTACTAATGGTTTATTTCACATTAAGAATGAAACTCTTCTTTGTACACAACAACAAGTCTATGCTACACTTAATAGTTCAATCATTGAATCTTTATATGACCCTTATGCTAAAGTTATTGAAGTTACTATTGAGAGCCTGTCCTATTGGTTTTCTATTGGCAAATGGCATTTGGGTTTGCAGACCTCAATTAAATTCAGGTTCAAGTAAACTGTGGTAACTATAATATTCGTTGTGAGTTATTATTTCTGTTAGGCCTTTTTTTACTTAATTTCCTTTGAAACTTTATATGTGTAATAAATATATATAGCTCTAATATTTTTATTAGTTCAGTTCTGTTCTGTTCTGTTCGTTAGTTTTGTTTAAAAGGTTCATTACATTTAAAGTTGTTTTCATCGCGTGCTCGGCTACAACGTTACAATAACTTGTGATGTTAACACTCAATTGTAACTAGAGAAGATGAATGTGGACTGCTTATGAAAATAAATTCAAACTGTCTTATGTGTTATTCTAATACCAATACCAGTAATATCAGTTTCACACTGAAACTATCCTAGCGAACAATGTCTTTATAATCGATCTGGTTTTCTCTATGTCAATGTGCTGAGGTTTCAGTCTCGTGTTAGGTTCCAATCATGTGAACAAAGTACTGACAACCACATAGTCTTATCATTTCCATTTGCTGTTGCTGGTATAGCACTTGTAACTTTTGTTATTGCATTAAAATGATACTTCTTCTCATACCAAAACTGCTACGTACTGTATTCCATGTTCTTTATTCCACACAAATTCCATGTACTGATAATAAGAATAATATTATTTTATTTATGAGGTGGAACTTTGATGCTAATGTCCAATATGTAAGAGGTTGTCATATACCATTGTGTCCTCTTCTCAGTTGCTGCACTCATTTTACTTATTATTTCCATACACCTTCTACCTTTTACTATACCATATTTGAAGGACCTCTATCAAAATACATGTGTTGCTTCCAAAAGTTGTCAATATATATGAAGCCTTTCTTGATGCAATATGGAGTCCATATAAGGACAAGTATCGTTTTTGGACTGGATTCTACTCCTAGTTCGTGTTATCTTAACACTGGTTGTGTCTCTAGATAGTGAGCCTACTAAAAGCTTAGATTTTAATATCTTTTCTAATTGTCATTATCTTCATGTATTACATTTTTAAGGAATATATCGACATTTTTCTTAGGTTTTCTGGAAGAAATTTTTATTCTTAACCTCATGTTTATGGCTTATATGAATGTATGAACTTCAAATGACAATGTCAATTAAAAGGACAAGTGTCAAGTATGTTTCAGTATCAATATCATTTGTTGTATTCTGTGGTATTATACTTTATCATATCTGGGATCGACTGTTAAAATCTCCGTTTACAGCAACCAATTACAAAAGTCAAGAAATATGTCAAGAAGCCTCCACCATATTTGATTGGAACTTTCTCAAATGCCATCCACAATCCCATGTTAGTGAATGGAAATGTACTATGTCAGTGGTGTCAGTGGACATGAAACGAGAATCAATAATGTTTGATACAGATGACTATTACTGATTGATTCTGGTGACCTTTGCTGATACATGTTACTTTGTCATTTTTTATATGAAATAATTGCAAAAAAATAATAATAAAATTGTATTATCCTAACAAACTTATTTCAAATGCTACAATATTCGCTTTTATTGTGTCATTGTTAGTTAATAAATATTAAGAAAACAAAAACTAATATTTTCTATTATATAAACTGCTAATATTTGAAATACATATAATGACAAATTAATTACTATTGCAATATTGCGTAAAATGTGCAAGTCATCTCTAATAACTATAGTTACCTGTGGTGTTTTTTTTTTTTTTTTTTTTTTTTTTATTATGGTTGCTTGCTGTCACAACAGACACATGCACAAACCAGGATCAAGGGTAAGAAAACAGTTTTTATAGTCCTTAAATCAATAGATGATGTGTTTCTGCTATAGGATCAGAGTATCTTACTTTGTGTATTAGCGATCACAGGAAGTACTATTCAGGTGTAACTTCACTCCGATGGCATCATATTAAATGACACCTAGTGATGTCATCATATATGATGAATCATGTAAATCCTATCACATAAACCTTAGTCAAAACCTCTATGACACATAGTGAGTCAGTCCTCATAGTACAAGTTTGTAAGTTACATCATCATAGAAGGCGAGCGACAGTACTTTCTGTACTTAGAATTGTTAAAATTTAGGGATCTGCAATTGAACAGGTATAAATAAACACTAATGCGGGGCCCCAGGAAAGTAGCAGGGATGTTGTAGTGAGTAGATCAACGGTATAAGTTCCATGAAATATAAAATCAAATAAAGAAGACAAGCGTAAAAGATATTACATAGTTAGTTAAATATTAAACTTATGATGAATACCTTGATATGGCAGTAATTATATGACCACCCATTTAGTAGCATATGACATCCTTTCTTCAAATTGTTTTGTTTAACTAGGGAACTGACCTTTTAGTTTCCTAATTCTTTACTACGGAATAACACAATGCTGTTTCCTTCATTGATTTCGCTCACTAGTGAACTAACAATAACATTTAGTGCTTCCTAATTAATCGATATCATAGAACAATTAACAAACATTATAATGTGAGGAATAAATTCAATTTTAAATAGTTTTGATATTGGACTACACAAGGCCTATTGTGAATAAATAGTAATTAACAATTAATGAAACAATAAGGAATTGGGTTTGATAAGGGACTAAATTGCACCTTTACACAGTAACTAGTTTGTTTTAATTAGTTTACTATGAATTATTCTCTAATAAAATGTAATAGTTAGCGATTAAGGACTGTATTGTAGTATTTTGATTTTTGACATAAAAAAAAACACAAAATATGCTTCCTTTGTAGATTAATTAAAGGTATTACAGTATTTACTAAAATTTTAAAAAAAAAAAAAAAATTTTAAATTATGAAGCCCGGGCATTCCCTTTACGGTATATTTAATCATTTTTCTTTAAAAAAAAAGCACTCACAAAAAAACTTTAATTGAATTAAGTGCAAAACTGACATCATTCGTTAAAACCAATTTAAAAAAATTAATTAAATTTTATATAACAAT
>NW_024533175.1:0-94831 GCF_016097555.1 Gigantopelta aegis
TTCAATACAAATTTACAAATTAAAAATAATTCCACAATACCTCTCGTGTTAGTTGGGAGATTAACCCTGTGAATTAATTATTGTACAAGTTTGAGGACTATCCAATCACTACAAACTCTAAAAGAGTAAGACTTTCACAATTGTCAATCAACATTTCTCAAGTCTCTCTCTCTCCTCTTCTCTCTCTCTCTCCTCCAATCCTCTCTCTCTCTCTCTCTCTCTTCTCTTCGCTCTCTCGATCTCTCTCTCTCTCTCTCTCTCTCTCTCACGCACAGACACACATACATAGACAACTATGTTTGTTGTTCATGTACATACTAATAGTAATTATCACGTGGGTGTTATCTATGCAGGGGTTCAAATATGTAACCTTGTTGCCAATGGTGATCACGTTTTTGTGTAGACACCCGGAGATAATTGTGTTAATCACTCATCGCTCTTAAAGTGTATGATACTTTGGGAACAATTGGCACCTGAACATTAACTTTTGCTGTACATTAACTGCATGCTTAATTATCCACGATTAAAGAGTAACTCAAACTGAATTTAACACTTAACTTATTAATTGGTTCATCGGCCACTCACCACAAAACTATGTAATAGATCAGGTTGTCAGAAATGTACTAGATCAATGTGTCTTATTATTTGTGAGGAATGGTCGATGGACTGCATTAATGAGAACATCACTAGTGATGACAAATTTTACTCTATTATAACATTTTTTTATGCAAGTAATTAGTCAGTAACTTCACAACTACTTAATCTGGCTGGGTGAATCAATTTCACTTTTTTCAACTTCACTCTTCTGAGTTCTGTTGTCAATATTCTCTTCCCCTGTGTCTTGTTGCCTTTTAATTCTGTTAAAAAATAACATTCATTAGACAAAAGTCACTAAATGATATTATTATTGTTGTTGTTGTTGTTGTTGTTAAGGCAACTACAACAACATTAGACAACATCTACTAAATAATATTGTTGATGTTGTTAAGGAAATTACAACAATATTAGAAGCATCTACTAAATGATGTCGTTGATGTTAACATTTGTTTTATGTTTTTATTATTAGACAGGAGTTACTAAATTGATATTATTGTTATTGATGTTGACGAAAAACTAAAGTCATAATTAGACAGCAGTTAAATGATATTGCTGTTGTTGCTAGTATTGCTAAAAGTAATACAGCAGTAACTAAATGATATTATATATTATTGTTGTTGTTGTTATTATTCAGTACTACACATTTGAAAACATCAACCATGCAATAAATCGATCACCTCAAACGTTCACGGTGAGTGATTTGCATTACACGAATAATAATAATCATAATAAATAATAATCGTGACTAAAGCTTGCATATACTGAATCAGTGTGTGTGTGTATACTAGTATATATATATATATGTATATATGTGTATATGTGTTTATGTGTGTATATATATATATATAATATATATATATATATATATATATATATATATATATATATACAGGGTTTCTGCCAGAGGGTAAAATGGGTATGGCGCCAAATTTTATTTTTTAAAGTTAACTTTTTCACAAAATTAATTACTCTTACCACTACTGTATGATTTTCTTAAACCTAGCCCTAAACTTAACCCATTTTCATTCTGGGGGAGGCCCTCCATACCCCCTGTTGACTGTGGTTACATTCAATTCTATAGCGCCAAAAATGTCTTTCTGGCAGAAACACTGATATACATATATAGTCAAACGTGTCTTAAAACAGGTGGCCGCTGATTACAGATTGCCACATATAGTGTCTTTAAAGGCGTCCAATCACAGATTTAGTGGGCCTTATTTCTCTTTTATTAGGAGTTTGAAACATACGACAAAACCGAGTATTGATGAGGCTATATATGCGACAGCCTTGTAAAGTACCTTTGAATTATATATACAGTGCACAGCCGCCGTAGAGACTTTAAAATAATTTAAAATATATTATTTCTTGACACACCCCCCCCCCCCCAAAAAAAAAAAAAAAAAAAAAAAAAAAAAGCCTGCGAATACGCTGAAATAAAATAATAAAAAGTTGGAACATAAACTTACACTTTTTGTTTATTATTATTTGTTTTATTTATTTATTTATTATTATTATTATTATTGATTTTATTATTGATTTTATTATTTATTTTTTATTATTATTATTATTATTATTATTATTGTTGTTGTTGTTGTTGTTATTATAGAACTGTAGGGGCAATATTACGCTATTCATATACGGTAGCAGGGTAAAATTTTATTGCAGATTTATTTTTTAAAGTTAACCTTGACAACATTAATGACTCTTTGTTATTACTGTGCGATTTTAATAACGCTAACCAAACACCTAACCCATATTATTTCAGGGGGAGGCTTCCTATTGCCTGCTGTTGCATTCAGCAAACACATTGTAAATATTTAATTTCATAAAACATTCCTTCCAGCAGAAACACTGGGTAGGTGTCTGTGGAAAACGTACACAAAAGCGTCCGCTAGATTCATATTCAACCCCCATTCCCCTGTTTGTACTTAGCATGTATTCTTCTCGTTCCAAGTGGTTCGGCAATATGGATCAATCAAACTTTATTTCGATTCACTCAGGCCGTCAAACGACAGCATATGAGGACATATTTTACAATAGTTATTTACAGTGACAAGATGACAACAGGAGTTCTTCATAGAATATATACAGACATAATTCAAAATAGCTATATACACAATTTAAAAAGAAGACACATGGTGACAGAACATTTAAATAAAGCAGATAAATCTTTATACGTCAGTACTTTTAAAAGTATAAAATGATATCGGAGATGTTTATCTATGGTTTACTAAATGTACTTGTAATTTCAGAGATTAGTTTTGATAATTTACGGAGAGTGCTTATTTTATTACAATTAAACAGTTCTTTGAATTTAAGAGTGCTAGGTTTTTATAATAATATGGCTTTATAAACCTTTTGCGTGTATTCATAAAATAATTACATTTAAATAAGTAGTGATATTCATCTCCAATATCATTTTCTTCGCACAATGTACATAATCTATTTTCGACTGGGATGCTATTCCAGCGTCCTGTTTCTATGGGTAAATAATGATTACATGTGTCTGAATTTCAGAAGGTTGGTCCACAATTTTTTCGGGTAATTTAATAAAGTATTTTTCCAAATTTAAAGTTTGTTTAAACTATAGATATGTTTTGCCTTTGGATGTAGACTCGATGTTGTTATGCCATGTTTGTAGGTACTGGTCTAGTTGCCTTCGTTTAACATGCTCAGTTAGTATTTTTACGGATGGGAAATTTTTCGACATATAAATATCAGTCATGCCTAGGTCATTTAACAGGTGTATTAAATTTTCTAGCCAGTTATAGCTGTGCCCCTTTGCAACAGATTCTTTATCATCATATATTAAGAATTAAATTAGTGATTTTTGTAGATTTACCTTTAACTATACGTGCCCAGAATCCTATAATTCTTTGATCTATAACTAGTTTTAGTGGCGTTCTACCAAGTTCCCCATATAACATAAAAATAGACGTACCCTTTTTTCCGGCAATGATCGTCTAAGGAAATTTATATGAATATTTTCTATTATGTCCACATTTTCATATCCCCAGATTTCACAGCCATACAAAAGTATTGGGAGGACCATTGAATCAAATAATTTAAGCTTGCAATCAACTGGCAAATTATTATCCTTGGCTTTAGATAAAACAAAATATATTGCTTTAGTTGCACGCTGAATTAAACATTGTTTTGTTATTTTAAATTTGTGTTGTTTAGTGAACGTTAAACCTAAATATTTGTATTCTTTAACATTTTTAAGAGACTTATCTCCGAGAGTAAACTTACTTTTTCTTATAGTCATTTGCATTTCCATTAAATATTATTATTTTTGTTTTTTCACTGTTTACTTTAAGTTTCCATTTTTTGCAGTATTCCAAAAAGACATTTATACTTTTTTGCAAATCGTGAGCATTGGTTGCTAGTAGTGCAGTATCGTCGGCATATAGGAGACAAAGTAAGTGGATATCGATGTCTAGAAAGCAATCGTGGTCACCTATAGCGGTGGCTACCCCCGAGCAGTTAGAATTTAGTAGGTGGTTTTCTAAGTCATTTAAATAAAGTGAAAATAGGACAGGTGACAAATTTTCACCTTGGCGGACTCCGGTATTGCAAAAAAAAACAATTTTGAGCATTCGTTATTTAAACTGATACAGGATTTTACACCTTGATACATTTTTTTGGATAATTCTAAGGAATTTGCCATTTATGTTATAGTTTAATAATTTTTGCCAAAGGAAGCTTCTTGATATCGTATCAAATGCCTTTTGGAAATCAATAAACGCACAGAATAATTTCTTTTTTCTTCTTTTTAAAATTTCGATTAGAGAATATATATTAAACAGATGGTCGGTTGTGGAGTAGCCTTTTCGAAAGGCAGTCTGGGCTTCAGTTAAGATATTATTTTCTTCAAGGTAGTCATTTAGTCGTTTATTTAGGATTGTTGTAAATAGTTTTGAGCTACAGCATAATAAGGTTATTGGTCTATAATTTTCTGGCATAGAACGGCTTCTTTTATTTTTAAAGATTGGCTTAATCATTCCTATCAGCCATTCATTTGGGAAAATACTGTTATCTAGCATAACATTGAATAGTTTTGTGTATATTGGCAACATTTTGTCCGCAGTAGATTTAATGTACTCATTTGTAATATTATCTATTCCGGAAGCTTTTCCATTTTTAAGTTGTTTTATTGCATTTGTAACTTCTCTTTCTTCAATCGGTTTATCTAGAGCGTCATTATCTAATTCGACAGCCCCTGTGCGTGCTGTAACCTCACCGTGGTGCAGGGGTGTAACATTCTCTTTGAGAATAGCCAATACAGCACAAATTAGAAGTTTAGAGTAAAATTCGGTGTCCGTAAAATTCTGTGATATTTGTGATTTTGCACAGTTCTTTACACTGTTTTTGTTTAAACCTTGAATTTTTATATTGATGTTGATCATCACTTTATTTATTTGCATTACCATAGTTTGACACCCAATAGCCGATGTATTTTTCGTGCTGGGGTGTCGTTAAACATTCATTAATTAATTCATTCATTCATTCATTAATTCGACAGTTTCAAAATCTGTATATTGATTTATATCATTATCCATAGGATCTCCTTCATTTGCTTTTTTCAAAAAAGTTGCTAAGTTCGTTTAGTGATGGGAAATTATTGTTCACAGTTATTGGTTTTAATAATTTATAAAAAGATTTTGGGTCATTTAATTTCAGATCGCGCATTTGTTTTTCTGCTTTGTATTTATGAGCTGCATTTTCTTTAAATAAACATTTCTTATATGATCTGCTTGCGTTAATTAATCTCTTTTTGTTTTCTGCACTTTTATATACTGAATATGTTTTCTTTGCCGCGTGGTATTTTTTTTCTAGAGACAAGACACGTGCCAAATAGAGGTCGCTTGGTTTTAAATTTAGTCCGTGCACGAGCACCGTTTGGCACACGGCCGAATGTTGACACTGCAGAGTCTATAAATAGATTTTTCATAACCTCAATCGCTTTGTTGACACGTGTGTGTGTGCATCGTTCGTGTCGTTACACAGAATGCTGGAGATACTATCAAGTGACTTTTGGTCAAACTTATTCACAAATTTCTGTCTTTTGTCAGGTATCCATTTACGGATTTTTATGTTTGTTGAATCTACAGTGTTATGTCTGTTTTTATTAATTTCTTCTGTTAATGTGAGAGCTTGATAGTGATATGAATTAATATTGAAGGTCAAAGCGCAGTGTGCATCTGAGAAAAGTGGGTCAAAATTACAGACCTGGAAATTAGTTATCATGTTGAAAATCTGGTGGCTACCAATAACATAATCAACGACACTACTGTCTTTGCATGTTAGTTTTATTGGGGGAATATAAAGTATATCAATCAGCAATTGTTCATGTAGGCCTATATTCTCACCTGGGATTTGGAGCCAAAATACAAATTCTGATTTGTGGGTGACATCAATATTGAGACTGGTGACTAACTCATCTTTGATACCAATAACTATGCCACCAGAGGGACGAAGTTTGTTTTGGCGGTTATTCAGGTAAAAGGTATAACCAGGTAGAAGAATTGAAAGTTTATCCGATTCATCCATTTTGGTCTCAGTAAAGCACAAAATATCATATTTGATGATATTTTCAACAAATTCAGGTATCAATAATTTGCTTCTGAGCCCACATACATTTAAACTAAGAAAATGTATAGATTCCATATTAATTAATTTCTTTTCCTGGTCTGTATTTATTGTATTTCTATCTGGTTTATCGGTATTAGTAGACACATTGTCAATAACACCAATGGGTGGGTTGTCAGTATGTGATACAAAGTTCATATTTGAGAAAGATACATTTGCAGATTTGCTAGGATGGTTGTCATTTAGTATACCAGAGTTATTATTTGAAATATTGTTAATAATATCACAAGCATGGTTGTCAGTAGGTGTTACAGAGTTGATAAATGAGGTAAGTACATTTTTGGGAACATCTCTGCAAAAGTGCTCAACATGTATCACATTTTTCATACTTGAAGAAGATATATCATTACTAATAACATCATCACTAGAAAAGTTATTGGCATGTGGTACACAGTTCATAACTGGGATAATTGCATTTCTAAAAATATCTCTGGGATAATTGTCATTATGTGGTACAGTTCATAACCGGGGTAAGTACAGTTCTAAAGGTATCATTGTGAGGTTTGTCATCATGTGATATACAGTTTACACTTGGAAAAGGTAGGTTGTTACTAGTAATAACATCATCACTGGAATGATTATCAGTATGTGTTAAAGAATTCATAACTGGGGTATGTACATTTCTCAAAATATCCCTGGGGTAGTTTTCATCATGTGATATACAGTTTACACTTAGAAAGGATAGGTTGTTACTGGTAATAACATCATCACTGGAATGATTATCACCATGTGTTACACAGTTCATAACTGGAGTGAGTACATTTCTATAAATAGCATCAACATATGTTACAGAATTCATAACTGGAGTATGTACATTTCTAAAACAATCATTGGGGTGGTTATCATCAAGTGTTATACAGTCCATATTTGATGAAAATAGATTTTTACTAATAATATCATCATCACCAGGGTGGTTGTCATTATGTGGTACACAGTTCATAACAGGGGTAAATGCATAACTAAATATATCACTGGGATGATTGTCACCATCGGTTACAGGAATCATAACATAATTATTTACATTTCTCAAGATATCATTGGGCTGATCGTCACCTTGTGTTACAGGAATCATAGCATGATTATTTACATTTCTCAAAATATCACTGGGATGATTGTCACTATTTACATTTCTCAAGATATCAATGAGATGATTGTCACCATATGTTACAGGATCCATAACAGGGGTATGTACATTTCTCAAAATATCACTGGGGTGGTTATCATCGAGTGATATACAGCTCATATTTGGAAAACAAATATTGTTACTAATAACATCATCACTGCACTTTGGTGATTATCACCATGTGTTACACTGTTCTTAACAAAGGTAGATGGTACACTATTAATAGCATCACTAAGATGTTTACCACTTGACCATATCATACATAGTTGATATCTGGTATATTTACATCACTTGTATAATTACAGGGGTGATTTATGTTATTCGTGTTTGGGTAATTTGAAATATACTTTGGGTGATTGACGCCATATGTGTGACAATTCACATTTGGTATGTTTACATCATTTATGTTATTAATTGGATTATTGTCACTGTGTGCTTTTGTATGTACAGTATGAATAGCAGAGTTCATATTTAATATGGGGGTGGCTTTTATGTTTTCATTTGAGTGATTGTGTTGTGAGGCACAGCTCATATTTAACAGATGTGTAATGGTATGCTTATTACATTTAACCTTATAAGGATGATTTTTAGTATTTTGTTCAGAGACTTGTGGGCTGGCCACACAGTATGTGTGGTTTTGAGAAGGGTACAGTATATTAACAACAGGTGTGCCAGACACACTATAACTGTCGATAGGTCCATGGGGGTGCTGAAGATCTCCTTGCCTGTCCTAGCTATCTACATCTGTGGGCATACCCGCAAATCTGTTTGTGTTTGTCATTGTTGAGTAGTGAGGTCCTGTGCTGTGTCTGCCCCTTTTCCTGGGTTGTACCTGGTTTTTCTGATGCACTGTTGGATGCTGGGATGGTGTTGGTTGCTGGGCAGGAGCTGGAGGCTGGGCTGGTATTGGGTATTGGGATGGTGCTGAAGGCTGAGATGGCACTTGTAGCTGAGGTGGTGCTGGATGCTGGGGTGCTGTTGCTGGCTGGGTTAGATACATATGATCGTTTCCTGTTCGGCCGGGGGTGTATTCTCTACCTTCAATAAACAGGCGATCAACCTTTAAAAACGCTTTCTTGTTGTTCCCGCAAGCTTGTTTGTATATGGGATACAACTGTTTACGTCTGTCCGCGATTTCTTGGGGGAACTGATCGTTCAAGCTATAAGGTTTGCCGGCTAGCATCTTAGCAGCTTTTTTAATTCTTTCTTTGTCACCGATTTTTACGAAATGGGCTACGATAGTTCGTGGTCTCGTGTGTGTTTCGCGGAAAGGACCGAGTCGGTGTGTTACCTGGATAGGCGCATTTGTAATATCCAGCTCCTTTTCTAGAAAATCAGTTAAGACCTGCTCAGTGTTTTCTGTTGGGCGGCCGTCTTCAATTCCGTAAAACAGGAGGTTGAACCGCATTGATCTGGTTTGGAGATAAAGTATTTCGTTATGGAGTTGGTCGTTTTCATCTTGTGTTTCTTTTAGGTTTTTAGACAGATAATAAATATCTTCCTGAGTGATTTGCATGTTCTTTTCGAGACATTCAACAGATTTTTTCACAAAGTTTCTTTCTACACTAATTTCGTCAAAACTGTTACTAAGAAACTGACAGCTGTCCTCAATTTTATCAATCATTTCATGTGCAGATTTGAGACCGAACTTTAGCGACTCGAGTGAATTTTCTATTGTGTTAATTTTATGTTCTATGATTTCAAGCCTTTCAGTTCTTTTGAAAATTTTATTGGTGGTGGACGAGAGTTTTGAAATTTGTTCAGAGAGACTGGCGATTTGATCACACAGACTTTGTACCCATAATGGCGGAGCGGTTGTTGTTTGTTGCATGGTGGTTGCCAAGGGCGTGTAATTTTGTTGACCTGTCGTATATAACTGTTGATTTGGCTGATTTAGAAGATGCATTTGAAAGTTTGGGTTACCATATTCTGGTGATTTCGTTATGTCCGAGAAGTTCATTGTGGTGGTGATATTAGCGGGACTAAGGCTGTTCTCGCTTGTTGTTGACGTTGTTTGTTTTTGTTGTTTTGGTTGTTGTGCTGTAATGGGCGCGGCCTGCCGAGTTGTAATTGCTCGCTATTCGTGTGTCTGGGCATATTCTCACCTCAGATGTGTAGTGATGTGTTTCAGATGATGTTCGACACGTATTGTGGCGGTATTTACCTCAGCTAAGGCGTCTGCTTCAAGTAGGTTCTTGTGGTTTTTTGGCTGGATAATTTTGTTGCACCCGACGCCATCTTGTCACGTGTTATCTGTTATCAAATACTTGTTTACCGCCTATATACATGTTTTCTGTGTTTATAGGCAGCCCTCGCTAGCTGATGCCATATACACCGTCTAGTTCACAGTATTCTTTAAAAATGTAGTAATTCCTATTTCAAGCCATTTGTAATTACAACAAACGATAAATGTATCTGTACATCCAAAGGCCTAACTAGTCGAATCGCCGCCGTTTAAAATGCTTCTGCTGCTACAATAAATTAATGTATACGCTTATTATCATTCAGTACATGTTTATATATCTTTTTATTACTTATTTTCATTGGTTTTCTTTCGATTTACCCTACATCGCATAGGACGGCCAAGCGTTCTCGTTACACGAGCTTGGCAAATCGTTTTAACATTGCAGCTATTCGGGGGTTGCCTATCACGTGACTACAAAAATAATACGACAAACCTCTTCGCTCCAAATAGCTGTTATTTTTTCCTGAATTATGGAGCGTTGACATAATTCAATTATTTCTACAAAATATCAGTAATTAGTGGGTTATGGTAGTTATGTAGATGGTTAAATAAAGTACTTTTAGCGACAAATCAAATGTAAATATTTTAAGATAATACTTTGTTAGGTCATTAATTAGGTCAACCATTCGTGACAGAGCGCCTTTAATGCCTTGCTTATATCTTTATTTGAAGTGAATATCACAGTGTCATATATATTGTAAAAATGTTGTATTGTTTAAATGCACCACTAGAACACATTGATGTATTTATCATCGACCATGTGATGTCAAATATTTGGAAATTCTGACATAATGTTAAGAGAGGAAACTATAAATTTTTCATTAATAGCAAGGGATTTGTTCTATGCACCATCCACCAGACAGGATAGCACACAGTTTTGATATACCAGTCATGGTGCCCTGGCTGGAAGTAGAAATCGCCCAATGGGCCACCAAAGGGGATCGATCCTAGACTGACCGCGTATCAGGCGAGCACTTTACCACTGAGGTTTTGTTCCACATCTATAGCAAGCAAGCATAATCTACAGGAACGACGTGATTTCTTTAGTACGCGACACCAGCAATGGCATGCTAAATGTTGCGAGCACACAGGACAACAACGAGTTGAAATGAATGACGATGACACAATACGTGGTCGCCGAGAATGCAGATGATTTGCATGTAACCAATTTTTAACAGCCTGACCCGTCACTCGGACCCCAGTAGCCTGGTTAGGTATTTATTTATTTTTAACACATACAGAAAAGGAGCCCGAAAATGCTGCCAGCTAGGGGTGGGGTGAACTGCCAGTTATATATTAGTTCGCCTTTCAACAGGCATTGCAACATTTTAAAATTTTGGGATGGGGGGGGGGGGGGGGGGGGGGGGGGGGGGGGGGGGGGGGGGGGGGGGGGGGCACCGGGGAGGGGGGGGGGGGGGGGGGGGGCATGCGGCCAGGGGGGGGGGGGGGGGGTTAAAATTTTGGGATGGGGGGGGGGGGGGGGGGGGGGGCAGTGCACCAAACGTTTATCACAAACCTGACTGAAATCATCCACCTGCAACACTTGTTTCAATTTTGAGGAGTGATATACGAACTAGTGAAAATCTAACTATTTCATTGCCCCTTTCAAATTCGAGTTATCAAAGTTTTACTACACATATAATTATACAGTGAAACCCCTCAAAACCGGACTCTCAGTAAACCGGATTTTTGTATTAGTTACTATATCAGTAGAGAACACCAACCAACAAATGGTTTACCTCAATACTGAAACCACTGTAAACCGGATACCCCTCAAAACCGGACGTTTTCCTTCTCCGGTTTTGAGGGGTTTACAATATGATTTACTTACCTGTTATAAAGTATCCACACAGTAGGAATAGCAAGAGCCAGAACAACAGCGATCACAATTCCCGATATAGCACCTGCACCTAAGGCAGAGATGCGCTCTGGAGCATCTAGAAATATACAACAATATTAATTAACATAGTGATACTATTCACTGCTATAACTCTTACACATACGTACACCGCCAATGTCTGCACACATGAGAGGGACGTTTTGTCAAGACGTGACTGATGCCACGAGTGCCGTCTGTAGATATACTGGCATTTTGCTTGTTCACAATTTGTACAATGAAAATTCCCCAACAATGACGATACCCACAACGGTACTAATAAATCAGGCAGACAGGTCCTTTATCGGTTTACAATGTCCAGTGTTCAGAACAAAGATTGTGACTGATGATAAATGCTGTGGTGCAGCAGGTACATGTTATTAAAATTACAAGACTGGCATTAAATTAGTTTTCACATTCATTATATGATAACATGACAACACTTTAATAACAATACTAATTGACCCTAATCAGTAATCCGGATCAGTCACAGTCCAGACACAAGAAGCCACTCTACAAACCCACCCTAATCAATAAGTTTAACAAGTCACCGTCCCACGGGACCTATTTTAGCGGCATATACCATATCACTATGATTTAAAGTTGGACTATGATGAGGGGATGGTTTCCCTACTTGGTTCAGTAGTGTGTTCTTGTTGGAAGAATCAAATTCCACGCGAGTATCGTGACTTTGGGAAAAGTTCAGTTTCACAAAACAATATCAAAATTTCTGAAAGCAGAAAGACACTGAATGTAGAAATTCCACACAGGAACAACAGAAAACACAGGCTAAACATTAGTTTACCACTCGGCAGATCTCACGACAGACCTCCTCGTTCAACAACACAAAGGAAAAATTAACAACAATGGCTGTTCACAAAGCACGACACAAATAAAGCTCCAGTAAATACAGCAAGCCAAGTAATAACTCTATAACACCGATTAGTTATAAGTTAAGTCTTTAAACAGACTAAAATTAGGCAAATAAAAGCAGTACAATTAAAAGTACCGTCCCATTCGGGCATGCTGTTTTGTTTTTGTTATATCTACTGTGCTGTAGACATGCAGTTTTGGAACTGGTATAACAGAAATCAAGCTAAGATATATATGAGACAGTAATATAAATCTCAAATGCATTACTGAGTAAATATGTTTAATAAAAATAAATCCATGGTAAGCGAAGGATACATTGAAAAAGTAACAATGTTACATTTTGTGTCACTGCATAGTCATTCTTAAATTGCCCATTACGTGAATCTAAATGGATTTATATGTCAATAAATAACCAGTAAACATATCATTTAACATCAATAGTTCATTGAAACATGGTTTTGGATCAAGTGAACACTGTATATCTCAATACATGTGCACTGCCAATTACTTACACAATCAAGCGGTAACGCAGGAACATTTGAGCTATTTTTAGACATAAAATTGTATCTACTGAATTACATTAATGTCATATCAACTTATGTTTGGATTGGTATTGTAGCTGGTATGTTCATTCACACTGTTGCACAAAGATATTTAATGCAACTCGGTGCTAGGTATCCAATGTTGGAACTAGAATAACTTAAACTAAGATATGTATATTTAATGCAACTCGGTGCTAGGTATCCAATGTTGGAACTAGTATAACTTAAACTAAGATATGTATATTTAATGCAACTCGGTGCTAGGTATCCAATGTTGGAACTAGTATAACGTAAACTAAGATATGTATATTTAATGCAACTCGGTGCTAGGTATCCAATGTTGGAACTAGTATAACTTAAACTAAGATATGTATATTTAATGCAACTCGGTGCTAGGTATCCAATGTTGGAACTAGTATAACGTAAACTAAGATATGTATATTTAATGCAACTCGGTGCTAGGTATCCAATGTTGGAACTAGTATAACTTAAATTAAGATATGTATATTTAATGCAACTCGGTGCTAGGTATCCAATGTTGGAACTAGTATAACTTAAACTAAGATATGTATAAATCAATAATAAAACATATTTAATGCAACTCGGTGCTAGGTATCCAATGTTGGAAATAGTATAACTTAAACTAAGATATGTATATTAATGCAACTCGGTGCTAGGTATCCATTGTTGGAACTAGTATAACTTAAACTAAGATATGTATATTTAATGCAACTCGGTGCTAGGTATCCAATGTTGGAACTAGTATAACTTAAACTAAGATATGTATATTTAATGCAACTCGGTGCTAGGTATCCAATGTTTGGAACTAGTATAACTTAAATAAGATATGTATAAATCAATAATAAAACATATTTAATGCAACTCGGTGCTAGGTATCCATGTTGGAACTAGTATAACGTAAACTAAGATATGTATATTTAATGCAACTCGGTGCTAGGTATCCAATGTTGGAACTAGTATAACTTAAATTAAGATATGTATATTTAATGCAACTCGGTGCTAGGTATCCAATGTTGGAACTAGTATAACTTAAACTAAGATATGTATAAATCAATAATAAAACATATTTAATGCAACTCGGTGCTAGGTATCCAATGTTGGAACTAGTATAACTTAAACTAAGATATGTATATTTAATGCAACTCGGTGCTAGGTATCCATTGTTGGAACTAGTATAACTTAAACTAAGATATGTATATTTAATGCAACTCGGTGCTAGGTATCCAATGTTGGAACTAGTATAACTTAAACTAAGATATGTATATTTAATGCAACTCGGTGCTAGGTATCCAATGTTGGAACTAGTATAACGTAAACTAAGATATGTATATTTAATGCAACTCGGTGCTAGGTATCCAATGTTGGAACTAGTATAACTTAAACTAAGATATGTATAAATCAATAATAAAAATCTGAAATGCATCACTCGGTAATTATAATTTAAATAAACACAAATTCATGGTTCATCTTGAACACGGTATATCCAAACTTAAACATTGGCAATTGCTTGTATTGCAATTTTAACACAGATTCTCTATGCATGTTTATAATGAACCAAGTTGAAATTATACAAACAGTTTTTCAACACATAATACAAATAAATATATATTATTTTAAATCTTCTAGTTTAATATTAACAAGTTCACATACATCAACACCGACTGTTTTTTTTGTTTTTTTTACTCGATTTGAATATAGGAACGCGAAAATAAAGTTCGGAAAACATCAGTGATCGGATTCTGACTTGGGGCCAGATCAAGTGTTTGACTTGTGAATATAGGAACGCGAAAATAAAGTTCGGCAAACATCAGTGATTAGATCCTGATGTGGGGCCAGACCAAGCGTTCAAACTGTGAATATAGGAAAGCAAAAATAAAGTTTGAAAAACTATCAGTGATCAGATCCTGACTTGTGGCCATATCATGTGTTCAAATGGTAATCATAGGAACAGGACAATAAAGTTCAGAACACGTTAGCAGTCATACGTTTTTGAAACTGGCAATATATTTTCAAATTCCCAGGACATTTTTCAGGACAAAGTGCAAAAAATCACCATTTTCCAGGACTTTCAAGTTCTATAAAACAGCTTCCCAAAATTCAAGTATTTTCAAGGAATTTAAGGATGTGTACGAACCCTGCCTAGTGTTTTTCTTTGAGTGGTCTCTATAGCGTATTTATTTATGTCAAGAAACAATAGGCATTTTGACCGTAGAACAGTTTGGTATAAAACTATATTGAACATATAATGATTGGGCATGGAAATATTAATATGGATATCGCGATGTACTGAGCCAAATTTGTAAAATAACTTTCTTTTGTTCAAATATCGCACATACGAGCCATTCATGGTTCTCCTTTGCTAAAAATAAGAAATGCTTTAATATTTATAAGTTGTTTTATATGAGTCGACTTATAAACGGGTCAATAAAACAATTACATTTTGACATCTTGAAATTAGGGACTCAACTTATAGCGGAGTTGGACCGATGCATACCCGGATCACAAACACATAGTGATAATTTAACAAATGGAAAATGCATTTTAAAATTCATTAAAAAAAAACCCCATGATTATTCCATTTAAGCAAAGTGATGACTACAAATGTACCCAGTCATCCGATTTTTATCTTTCTTTTTCGTCACCTCTGGTACTTCAACTTGGATGAGAAGTGACATTAGCTCCTGTATACTACTACTGTACAAGATTCAGTTTCATATTCACATATAACTACGCTGTTATAGTACTGTACAAAACAATTTGGCTAAAACATGTTTATTATGGCTAATAAAAATCGCATTTGGCTAAATTCTGTCTACAAGCTGAACCCTGAATAGTTAAAAAAAAAATAATACCCCCGAAAAAACGAAAAAAAAAATTAAAAATTAAAAATACCTCTGAGAAATAACAAAACAAGAACAGGGCTGGGATTTCTATTGCCTTTAAAATGAAAATGTTTTAGCCAAATTAATTAGAGGAATGATGTTCAGAGTATTTGTATATCAAAGTGAAAATGTATCTTTTGCAGCTAAGTATGTACAAATCACAATTTAAAAAAGTATATGCAGTATAAGAACGAAGATGTAAACATCTGAAATAGAACGTTCATATTTGCCACCATACACATTGTACAATTATAAACAAATCAGGGCTTCCGGAATAGCCCGACGGCTAGTAAAACAAAAAACGCAACCACACACACACAAACTGAACAATTACGAAAAAAACTTTCTTCATAAAAAAGAAGCAGAAATATCACACTTTTGTTTTCCCAAGTGTATCTGCAGGATCCAATTACCAGCTGTCATCAATATATTCTATAGGAAAATAGAAGGAAACGGACAAAAGTAGGACTGAAACAGCACACGTTGTTCAATGCATTGAAGAGAAATTGACAAATTATACTAGATTTAAAAAGTGTGACGACAGCCCTTATTTTTCAGACACTAGCTAGCTAAAAGTGTTTTCGTGGGTTCTATTTACATACTAAATATCTGATTAAAGGCATGTCATATAATAATTTAACCACAAAACAATTCAATGGACACAAGAATGGTATATCAGAAGTTAGGGTTGTTTTATGGTCGTAAGGTATAGGCTGTCTTGGCCTTAAGGTTAGGTCATTTAATCTGAACTGCCCTTGTTCCCATCCCTCCACTAGTCACGCCCAACTTCTGAATACGATTGGCATTTCTCAGCCTCTTATTTCTTTAATATTAATATTTTCTCTGGGGCCTGGATCAACCTTAACCACCTTGGGCCTAAATTTAATAAACGTTACCAGCCCTTAATGATTTGTTATAAACAACATTTTAATATGGAATAGAATAGATGTTTAACGACCTCCCAGCACGAAAAATACATCAGGTATTCGTTGTTAAACTCTGGTAAATACAAAACTTATGACATGAGCAACATCAATATACAAATTCAAGAGTTAAATAAAAACAGTGTAACGAACTGTGTAAAAATACAAATAGCACAGATAGGTAACATGAAAGTTTAGGATAAAAGTTGGTATCACGTAAACATTGTAATAAAGTTCTGGATGCAATCGAAAGGATTCCATCACATTTCTTTGACAAAATATGTCTTTTCTAGTTTTTTTAAGATGAGTACACTCCACCAAAATGTTCCGCACCATCAGAGTTCACTGACAGACCATTAAAATAAAGCACCCATATATGACAGAATTCCTTTGTGCATATAATATAATAGAAATCCTACTTGGTGTGTCTCTGCCCTTTTGTCATTTCTTCAGAATGATCTGTATTAATACTAAGGACACCAAAACTATATGGTTAATCTTGCCTAAACATTTTACAACACAAACGTCTTCATCCATGCCATGTGTTGTTCACTTGGCTATCTTAGCTTTTGAAACAAATATTACCTTTTAGTAGAAATGAAATATCAAAATTCTGGAGTTCATTCAATGTTAAATCATTGTGGTATTTTCTTCGATTCGTATATCTCCATAATTGCTGTGGTTTTTCATTATATATATGGTGCAACATATGACATGTCATGTCTGATGTGCTATTTGAACTACTTTGAATTTCCCATCCTTGTGTCATACAAAAGAACCTCTCTTTTTTACTCATTTAAGAAAAATAGACTTATCACATCAAAGTAAAAGAAAAAAGTAAGAAAAAGTAGCAGGAACTAGTTATTTTGAAAAAAAAATAGGAAAAATAGGATAGAGACAAAAAGGTAGGAGCAGTAAAAAAAAAAGAGTAAAAAGCCTGTTATGAATGATTGAATGAATGAATTAATGTTTAACAACACCCAGTACAAAAACACACATGTGTGTCACAAAAGGTAAGTATATAAACATATTTATATAATTATGTAAAACCACACCATACATATCAAGGAAAGTATATTTCAATACTGTATATAGCAATCAAAGTGTTTTAAAAACTTTAAAATTAATTCTGGGTGGAATTTAAATGATTCCAAGACATTTCTATTACCAGTATGTATGCTTACCATAGTCTGTATGAAAACTATACATGTATGTATCCAAAAAGAATCATTATCTTGATGTAAACCATACTTATTTCAAGAAAATATTAATGGTAAAGTTCAGTCAACAGAAAATGCCTATATCTTACGAATTTGTCTCGAATGGAATTGTGTTTTAAAGGGTAACTAAACTCAAATATGAGCCTTATGTGTTGGATAAATGCATACCCGGACAACCAACACATACTGACAAATTCAAAAATGATAAAAACCGCATAATTGTACAGTGAATAAAACATGTGATTATTCATGCCAAATCGGGGCAGCCATTTTCTTTTGTTTTCATTTCGACCCCAACTCTAGCTTGGTGCGAAGTGACGTCAGGTTTTCCCAATCTTGTTATATGGTTGAGAAGTTTGGGGCTATGGAAAAAACATGTGTGAATATGTTCAAGTAAATTTCTTCAGACACATATTGCCTTTAATGTGGAACGGCCCGAGTGTAATAAAGTTCTGTTCTGGTAATTAAAACAGAAGTTGAAACATTTACTATATAGGCCTAATATGGACACAGCTCCACTCATATAAATGTACATACATGTTACTGATATTGAAACTATTATCCTGTTCAATTATTTAGACCCAAAGTTTTTTTTGCAAATGTTACGTTTATTTCCTATTCGATATTTGTTTTCTTTGCATTTACATGAAAACAAACCCAAACCCCGACAGGTTTTATATACAAATCATCATATAAAATGCACGAAGTTGACTTAATTCCACTTTTTAAAAATCACTGTGTCGTTTGAATGCACGTTATTTCTCCTATAAATAACTCAGGTCATTTGCATATCAAAACATTGGGATCTGAGGCTACGTGAAGGCCATTGTAGCTTGTTTCACTAAATCAAGGTTATTATTGTTTTGCAGTGTGTAACAGCATTGTCTAATCTTTCCGTTAAACATAGATGTAAACAAACAGAACATGTAACCCTTTCTTGTAGGTGCATTATATTTAATAAATTTAGCTAATGTATTATGTATTTGTATTTTATTATATCAATTATGTATTAGCATACCATACCTAACCTAACACAACTGAGGTGTAGCACAGTAATAAACACAAATCACCTCACACACCGCAGGAATGTGCTTTCCAAATTTATAAATAAATTTAATACAGGGCCGTACCCAGAAGACCAGGGGGAAGGGATAAAATGTCAAAGGCCACCAACATCAAATAATAATAACAATGTTATTTAATTTGTATTAAGGCTATTGTTCGGACTCGTATGGGTTCAACCACATTTTCATCCCGCAAACACAGCCCTGAATGTTCAACATACGATAGCATTGCTTAGTCAATAACATCATTATTTCGATCTATGACTGCACGTGCTATTGTAGCAATGTGTAAACCACGTAAAATACAAGTTAGGTAGGGTATATAAATTCATTGAAAATGTATTAGTCAACATTCTTGTTATTGTTATTTGAGGAAAATATGGGTAAATCGAAAAACACTTCAGTTGATGTAAAATCGTGTATTAAGAATGTTTTCGATTATTTTGAAGATGAATATCAGCGCGGTAGACCTAGGTATGCTTCTTATCGAATTGTCGATCGAGTTGCCGCTGCACTTAAAGTTTCGGTTTCAACAGTAAAAAGAACTGTGAAGAATCTAAGCTTTACGAATCCAAGCACAGAAATCACTGTTAAAAAACGCGACCGAAAACTCATCGATTTATTTGATAAAGATGTTATTAGACGACGAGTATACAGATTTTATAGAGAGGGCGAATTACCTACATTACATAAGATTAACGTGGCTTTAAGGGAGGAATGTGGAATCAACATATCCATATCAACTTTACGAAGAACACTCCATGACCTCGATTTTAAATACCAACATTTGTCTACAACCGGAAAAGTGATTTTTGAGGACGCCAATATATCAGACAGGAGACTGTCCTATCTCCATGAAATATCCAGTTTACGAGAACAGGGGTATTTAATAGTGTATAAAGATGAGACCTGGGTGAATGTCAACCACACAACATCCCACCACTGGACAGATATCCACCTGGGCACAAGTACCGCCAATCACCTGCCGAAATCAGACGCTGCTGATTGAGTTCCTAAACTCTGTTTGGTGACTGGGAAGGGAAAAAGACTTATTATTTGTCATGCTGGCTGTGATAAATATGGATTGAGAGATGGCTGTGAATTGATCTTTGAGGCTAAAAAAACAGACGGAGACTATCATGGTGAGATGAATCATGACAATTTCATCAAATGGTTTGAAGAACAACTTATGTCTTCTCTACCAGAACCTTCTGTTATCGTCATGTATAACGCAAGCTACCACAACAAATTAACTGAGATTACACGATGTCCTGCACTAAACGCTAAAAGGGAAGAAATTCAGTCGTGGCTATGAAACAAAAATATACCTTTTGAGAGTGACATGACAAAGCCAGTTCTTTATGAACTTGTGAAAAGTAACAAATGTGCAAAGCAATTTGTTACTGATGATATTGCTGAACGCCATGGGCACTTGTGTCTAAGACTGCCGCCAAGACATTCTGAACTCAATCCGATAGAACTGATCTGGAGTCAAGTCAAAGGGCACATAGCTCGTCATAATGATGGTAAAATGGCCACGGTGCGGAGAGAACTTGCACATGCATTGAACTCTGTCACACCTACACACTTCCCTGACGCAGTTAAACATGTAATAAAGATCGAAGAAGATTTTAGAAAACAAAATAGTTTTATAAGAAATAAAATACCCCCTGTGATAGTCCACCTTAACGAAGATAGTGATGAAGAAATGAGTTCGTCGACTGATTAAGTTATTTCTCCATACCCATCAGGAGTATTACTTTAATGTATGCATGAACTCTTAAAACACCAAAAACAATTTATTTCCATATCATTCACTATCAAACAACCTAACAACCTATAAACTAATCGACTAGAAATGCATATAGACTACACATACATACGAGAGAAATGTTTATTTAACGACACACTCAACGCATTTGATATACGTTTATGTGGCGTCAGACAAAACGGTTAAGGAGCATTATGACAGTGAGAAAGAAACTCGCTACCGCCACATGGGCCACTGTTTCCGATAAGCAATTTTGATAAGCAATAAGGGACGTTTTATATGCACCATCCCATAGACAGGATAGCACATACCACAGCCTTTATACATCAGTTGTGCTGCACAGGCTGGAACTAGACACAACCCAATGGGTCCACCATGTGGGATCGATCAGTCGACCTACCATGACCGAACGCTTTACCTCTGAGCTATGTCCCGCTCCATATACAAAAGAAGCCTTAAGTGGGGTTGGGGTTGTGCAGAGGGTCACACCTCCACCAATCGCATGTATATCATATTCTTCTCTCTCTCTCCCTATAACCATATAACCATAGATTAAAATATGTTGAGTGCGTCGTTACATAAATGACGTCTCTCTCTCACTCTCACTCTCTCTCTCTCTCTCTCTCTCTCTCTCTCTCTCTCTCTCTCTCTCTCTCTCTCTCTCTCTCTCTCTCTCTCTCTCTCTCTCTCTCTCTCTCTTCAGCACGCGCGCTTGTGTATTCCACAATATAATTATAATATTTGATACATATTTTTTCTTCAAACTGAGGTTTTGTCACATGAACTCCCCAACTGAATCCGCGCCTGCTTCATGTTTACAGATATTTTCTTAAATATAGGTCATACTACGATTTGTGCGGATAGGACGATAGAACCGAACATTAGTTTGAAACGCACTATAGAATGATGCTTTTGATATGCAAATTAACGTAGTTATTTATAGGAGAAATAACGTGCATTCAAAAGACACAAAGATTTTTAAAAAGTGAAATTAAGTCAACTTCGTGCATTTTATATGATGATTTGTATATAACACCTGTCAGGGTTTCGTTTTGTTTTCATGTAAATGCAAAGAAAACAAATATGGAATAGGAAATAAACGTAACATTTGCAAAAAACTTTGGGTCTAAATAATTGAACAGGATAATAGTGTATTACATAGTTATAATTTTTCTTATGTGGACTAGTTGAGCTTAACGTCTGAAATATCTCACCAACTCGTTACCGTAAAATAGTGTGCATCATATTGAGACGCCAAAGGTGTTCTACTATGAAAATCACTGTATAGTGAATGTAAAGGATGGAGTAATACAAACATGCAATTTAATGTTACAGAACGTAAAAATACATCTGTGTAACTTACATGTACAACCATTGAAATAAAATAGTTACCGAGAACAGTCTATTCGAACGTTTTATCGTCAGATAGTGATGCAAATGTGTTGGTCGCGTTACACGTGTACACTCCTGCCTGTTTCTTTGTTATGTTCTCCAGTGCTAGCAAAGAGGTTGAACCGATGTTTTCATTTTTCCATGTCCAAGAGTAAGAACATGGTGGAACACAGTCAGCAATACAGTTTACTGTCACATTGCTTCCTTCTCTCACTTCGGCTGGTGGTGATGGACTGAATGCAATTGCGTTTGGACCAAGCTTTAGTAAGTACCAGTACATGTGCAAACTTGTTATTAATTCCTAATATAAAATCAGGGTTTCTGCCAGAAGGTACAGATAGCAAAAATTAACGACATGTCAAAAAAACATGGAAATTAATGGATACAATGTTTAGATAGATGTTTTATTTTTAACATAACTGCAGTTTAAAATCTGTCAAAGCACATGGAATGCAGTAAACAATTTCTAACACATTTCAGGGGGTCAGTAGGTGCAGTAGGGACCTTTAAAGTCTGTTTAATTTTCAAGATGTTCCGTCATATTATTTTCTGGAACAAACAAGCAGTGTACCCGTAGCCAGCTTTTTACAGAGAGTCCATGAACACACATTGATCAGTCATGGAATTAACTTTATTTATTTGTTTATTCTGCCTTTATCTGTTTGAACTACAACGAACTTCTTCTACAAACTAGTGTATGTTTTAATGGTCAAAGCATTTGCTCTAATATGTATGTCATATCTGAAGTCCAATCATTTTACCAGGTGTAATGTAACTATTCATTTTGCTTCATGCCGTTGTCTATGGTTTCATATGGTTTATTATGATTGTGGTGAGGTTTTACATCAAGTAGAGAAGACCCAGAAGAAGCAACATTGTTACATATGTGTTTACTATGGATATATAGCATTGGAGGTATATCTCCTAAGACACTGGACCCCAGGGGAGGGGATTTTTTCTGCAACATAATATATAGCCCCTAGTCTGAGTACTATGGCGGTAAGAAAGCTAGAGAAACATTCGGACAGTTATCAGCGCTCTATATCTATATTTTGCAATATGCCTACCAAACAGTAGTAAAAGATCACTGCTTCAATACAATGTTCAACAATCCTATGTTTCACATCAAACACATGTACATCATTTTCAAGCTCCTTGATACAAAAAAAGTTCACACTTTAATCACTAATACAAACAGTGCAAGAAGAAAGCCGACAGTACCCCCTTCCAATAACGTTTAGGTTGTATAGCATATGGTTTGTGCTAGCACAGTAAGTTGAATAAGACTATGTATAGTCTATATCATATATTGTATAATGTAGTTCAATTTGGTTTGTAGAGAAGGCCTCAAGGGAGAATTTGGTTGTACTAATTGAGCTACCTTCTTTAAATAAAGTAGTATTACGTTCCCAAGCCTTTGTTTTTCTCTGGATTATTATTATTATTATTATTATTATTATTATTATTATTACTATTATTGTGGCAATACAATATCAAAACAAAAAAGGTCTAATAATATTAATACAAAATGAAATATATTTCTGATAGTAATGATACATATGCAAACATGGATAGTAATATTCGGAATAAGACAGCATAAGCTTGGGAGACATTCCTTTTTAAGGATTACCGAATTTATCCGTAATTTCTTTTATTAATTTGCACAACTTTTTTTGAAGACTTATTTTGTCATTTGTCATTAATTGTTTAAATTTCAGCATACTGGGTTTGTTATAATAATATGGCTTTAACATTTTTTTTCGGAAGTTATTAAAGAAAGAGCATGTAAGTAGATAGTGAAATTAGTCTCTGATGTCATTTTTTTTACACAGTGTACATAGTCTGCTTTCTACTGGGGTGTTGTTCCATTGTCCTGTTTCGATTGGTAAGTAATGGTTTGATGTTCTAAATTTTAGTAACGTAGTCCAGGATATTTGTGGTAATTTTATAATATATTTTTCTAATGTTAGATGTTCTTTAAATGTGGTGTACATTTTACCCCTTGATGATGAAGCTATGTCGCTATTACATTGATGTAGGTACTGATCGTTGGATAATTAATTTAAGGGGTTTTCTTCCAAGTTCGCCGTATGTCATGAATAGTGGGGTTCCTTTCCTTACTGGTAGGATGTGTTTTAAAAATTTAATATGAATTCAATAATATCAATATGTTCATGGCCCCATACAGTGGTCAATTTTAAGGATTTTGGTCGCTTGCCCGAAGGGCAAGTATGGGTTCACATTGAGGTTGCCCTGATTTCATTCGTGTTTTGATGATAACTAGTTTAACGTGCCCATATACCACTAGGGTTTCGAACATAAGATCGGTGACCTGACTGGGGATATGTGTGTGTGTGTCATTTCGACATAAATTTTTGAACGAAGGTCTAAATGTTTAAAGTCCGATCTATATGTCCACGTAATTGGCCTCGTTAAGGCCGTTGGAGGTTGGCTTACGGCGAACCGATGAGCGGAGAACCGGCAAAAGCGGGGATGAAGTGCTTTCATCTCTGGTCGGCGAGGATGGTTATGACACACCGGTAGTCGTTGCCGAAAAAGGCCTTGACGATCCTGTGGATGGTGTGGCTATCCATCTCTTTAACCAGGACCGCTTGTCGGTAGACTCCTTCTCGGCGCTGAGTTAGTACCAACCCCGTCTTGCCGGCTGTAGATTTGATGGTGTGTAGCTCGTAAGCGCTTCCATCAGACAGTTGTTTTAGCTCTGGTTTCAGTAGTCCACCCATCAGTGATGCCGGGTCCGAGGTGTCCCCCTGCACGAACTTCAGGAAGCCGGATCTGATTTTCCCGATCTGAACTTTACAGACGGCTTCCGAGTCGGAGGGGGGCGGTATGGGTGTTGGAGGAGGCCGGGCCTTGTCAGGTTGGTCGCTCAGCTGAGCGACGGCCTTCCTCTTTCCAACGGCGGCTGATCGGGCCGGTGGCTTGACGACTGGCAGTACCGGGGATACCGGCCAGTTCTGTCTGGGCCACATAGTGATCGGCGATGGAGGGCCTTTACGGAGCGTCTAACACACCGCGGTGTTGAGTCTGTCCCTCTCTGTGGTCGACGGTTCCGGCGTAGCTGGTTTCCTCGACTCAGGCTGGGCTGGGGGTGGCGTCGCAGAAAGGATCACCGCTGGCGGTTGAGCTGCCAGTTTTGGTACCAACACCCCCCCCCCCCCCCCCCCCCCCCCCCCCCCCCGTGCCGTTCCAGGCGCGCATTTCCTCTTCCTCCATCTCCTCCTCTTCTTCTGTACGATCGCATCGCTGTACACCAGTCACGGAAGCCCGTGACCCGGTGTACGTGACGCGATACTCAAGAAGCTTCCCGTAACTCAGTACAGTCCCCCCAGGTGTGTGTGTGTGTGTGCGTGCGGGGGGGGGGGGGGGGGGGGGGGGGGGAGGGGGGACTCGAGAGTACATGGCAAGACGTCTGTCCTTATAGCAAGTTAGCTTGATGTTGAAAATAGAGTTATATTTATATTCCAATAAAACAGCAACCAACAGGTTTGGTATTAATATGTTGTCAATATAAAATGTAATATGTACTGTCTGACAATAAAATACATTACTTTTTAATAATATTTTTAAATGTTTGTAGATATACACATGTACACATGGGGCCTAATTGCTTAAGATGTTTGTGATTTGGCGACACATCAGCTATTTTCCAATCGAATGCATTCTGTTCCAATGGAATGCACTGGAATGTTTACTATTCGGAATACTTCAGCCGATTACGATTTCCCCCGATGTCTCACAGAATCGGCCGAGGAATTCCCAGTGGGAAACAAACCCACGTGATTTCGACTGATTGACTGACGCTTCACTGTTAGATAATGACAGTTTAAAAGCGATTGTGGGCAAGGAAACTGCACATTATGCGACACAACTCGCCTTTTGGTGTAAAAAAAAGTCAGTCGTCCGACGGGCAACTAGTATCATAGAATTAAGTTGCCCGACTGAATATTAGGTCGTCACAGACGACCGGACGACCGTAAAAATTGAGTGCTGCCATACTTCACATCCATATAAAAAAATCGGGACAACCATGGAATCAAATAATTTTAATTTACATTCAGCTGAAAAGTTATTGTGTTTAGATTTTGATAGGATAAAGTACATTGATTTTGTCGCCTTTTGTGTTAGCAGTTTTTTGATTATTTTAAACCTATTTAATTTGGTAAAAGTTAACCCTAAATATTTGTACTCTTTTATGTTTTCGAGTGTTTGGTTTCCTAATGTAAATACCTTCTTGTAGTCATTAGCAGTACCAGGTCCAGGCCAGGTAATCGTTAAATAGTATGCTCATCTATTGTTTCTATTGTTACCTGGTGTTCTCTGGAGTCACATACTTTTAAATATTCAAGCAAGACAGAGGTGTTTTTCTGCGTTGCAAGTTTATATCTGATCAAGTTCTGCACAGCACAATTATTAACAGCACAGATAAATACAAACATATATTTTAAGATATAACCAAATGTTTTAAGTAGTAAAATAGATTAGTGTTTGTATATTTTATGATAAGCCTTAAATTAGAACTTTAGTAGTGTTTAATAATGCTTATAATTATATTGGGATATTTGTCTTTTAAGATGAATATGTGATTAGGTTTGATGATAATAAAATTAAGTAAATAACTAAATCAGTTATTAATCTATTTTATTATTAAGTGTATATATGATATGAATATATGCTATGTGTATATTTTATGAGTGTATATTTATAAGTGGTATTTTGTTGACAGGTTATCAATGATGCAACTCAGCCGGCATCATTATTCAACCGACCTGACCCACAGTCGGTAGGTTAAATATTTACTTATATGTGTATATGATGTTTATGATTATGTGTGCTATGGAATACACAGAAGTATTTATTTGTATAGTTATTTTATAACGTGCATAACACATGCTGGTATAGCAATGATGTGATAATTAAATTAACCTTTGAATTATAATTATATTTGATTTGAGTCTGAATTGAAATGTATATGTGTTAAATGTACATTGGTAATATAATATTTAAGTAATTTGTACTTAACCTGGAAAGTGTAACTGATTTTATGTACTTTTGTTATTCCAAGGTAGTTATAGATATATATACATGTGCGTTGATGTATGTTTTATATACATCGGGATCTTCACATCCCTCCAGCTGATCCCAGAATAAAGACCTTAAACCCCAGCTGAAGTCTTCCCATTGGTCGAAACTTATCAGTCCATCCAGAGCAAAGCACCTGCGAAATCAGCATGCACAAACTGCAATAACTGTCAGCCTATTATCTGTAATACTGACAGCTATAAATAACGCAATATATTTCAGCCTATCTTCTGTAATACTGGCAGCCATAATTAACGCAATACAGTTTAGCCTATCATCTGTAATACTGGCAGACATAAATAACACAGCCTTTCCACAGGTTTGTTACATTTACGTCAAACCAAACTGAAATTATTTAAAAAAAGAAGAAGAATAAATCAAAATAAATTGTGTAGAAGGATGAGACGGACTATGTTTAATATCCCAATCAGAACAGTCCCCTTCCCCGCATGCTATATTATGTTTGTTTTTGTTCAATGTATTTCTGGGGGCACCACTAGCCAGTCTAGACTTCCTCTACCATACACAATTCCCAGCACACGCACCTGTTTGACTAAATATTTTGTTTGCTGCAAATTGGTTAGGCCTATATACATTGCATTATAAAGTGTAAATTTTACAGTAATAACAGTTAAATATATAATTAACTATGGTGTGTCAAAACCTATTTACGAAACACCATATGAGAAGACAGACTGGCCAGACTAGCATTGATGCATATGCATTGTTCTATGAAAACTGACATTTCTCAAATCAATAGCATGTTCCTACACTGCAGACTACTTCAAGGATCCATCATGGCATCTATGTGACCAAAACGTTGGATATCATGATGCTGTTCGACTAGATAGATATTATTTGTTGGTGATTAGTGCATCGAATATATACGTGTAAAATTGTGTCCATTACACATTGCCTGACAATGACAGTGGACTGTGTGATGTGTATTTATATTGATTGCTCTTTAATACTGATATACTGGTATGTGTGTGTGTGTGTGTGTACACACACGCACACACACGCACACACACACACACACACACACACACACACACACTATGGAACGTTTAACGGTTGTGCATAATATTAATAATCGCAGGTGGAGCATAGTCGATCTTAACTATTAAATTACATATGAAACTGTGTCCGTTATACTATGTTTGTTACACATTGTCTGACAATGACACTGGACTCGCTGTTCTGATTTGTTTGCATATTTTCACTAATAATGCATTGATTTGCATTGTCAGTATTAAATTAAATTTAATATACGTCATGATGTACGATTTGTTACCTGTGTTTATACCACTGAAAAATATGTGCATGTTTGCTCACGAAAGTGTCTTTATTACCGAGTCAGACGGTAGAAACCTTATCGTTAGGCGAGGTGATTTTTCCTATCGTTAGTTCCATTATTGCATAGGTCGTAGTTAATAATGCAGCTAGCAGTACAGAAAATCGCAGCTAATCATTTAGTCACATTAATGTACACTTCCGTCCGTACACTGTGATATATACACATCATCAATAAGCCTATTTTACTTGGTCTCTCGAAGACGTGGCCATAAGTATTTCTGTTGAGCGCAAAAAAAACAAATATTGTACGTTTCCTTTTCTTTAAAAGGACATTGCACACAATCTGACAAACAATAACAGAAATAGGAAACTTTATTAACGTCCACAAATAAAAGAACAAGTCGACGACTACTCCACAATTCAGTAGTAACAAAGGACCTTTGTTGCAAGAGACTACAGCCTAAATGAGCTGGACGTAATTAAGTGGATGTTCGGGCCGCTTAGCGCACATGCATATCAAGGGCAGATAAGTATATTTCTTATAGAGGTTATAGTAAGTCTTGATGTTCATATAGTTAACCGATTTATGAAGCGACTGTGTTTGTTATTACTTATACTAAATATGACAATAGCTTTGCTGAAATTGATTTTGATTACTGTTTTATTGATTTACTTCTTTCCATAAATTATGAATTTGTCACACTTAAAAAATAAATGTATTAACGTTTCTGATTAATTGCTACAAAAGCTATAGACATTAGAATCAATATAATGTATATATTCAAATTCATAGTGCCATACACAGAAACACTCATTTAGAATATCGTAAATATATTTGCAGTCAGTTTTTTTTTAACAACATGCTTAGTTTAAATGGGAAAATTAGCATATTGTAAAACGTGTGTGGTTATATGAAATGTTGCATTAAAATAATGTTCTGCTCCCTGCCTTTATGTTTTGTTGGGAAAACTAAATATTTATACTGTCATGCATTTTCAAATAGTGTCTATTTTGTTTATAGTAAATGACCCACCAAGCACGACAATAATATAGATTACAAAACGCCTAACTCTGAGTTTGGTTATGATGGTGATGACATGCATTTTCAAATTGTGTCTATTTTGTTTATAGTAAATGACCCACCAAGCACGACAATAATATAGATTACAAAACGCCTAACTCTGAGTTTGGTTATGATGGTGATGGCATGCATTTTCAAATTGTGTCTATTTTGTTTATAGTAAATGACCCACCAAGCATGACAATAATATAGATTACAGAACGCCTAACTCTGAGTTGGGCATCTTGGTTATGATGGTGATGACATGCATTTTCAAATTGTGTCTATTTTGTTTATAGTAAATGACCCACCAAGCACGACAATAATATAGATTACAAAACGCCTAACTCTGAGTTTGGTTACGATGGCGATGACATGCATTTTCAAATTGTGTCTATTTTGTTTATAGTAAATGACCCACCAAGCACGACAATAATATAGATTACAAAACGCCTAACTCTGAGTTGGGCACTTTGGTTACGATGGCGATGACATGCATTTTCAAATTGTGTCTATTTTGTTTATAGTAAATGACCCACCAAGCACGACAATAATATAGATTACAAAACGCCTAACTCTGAGTTTGGTTACGATGGCGATGACATACATTTTCAAATTGTGTCTATTTTGTTTATAGTAAATGACCCACCAAGCACGACAATAATATAGATTACAAAACGCCTAACTCTGAGTTGGGCACTTTGGTTACGATGGCGATGACATGCATTTTCAAATTGTGTCTATTTTGTTTATAGTAAATGACCCACCAAGCACGACAATAATATAGATTACAAAACGCCTAACTCTGAGTTTGGTTACGATGGCGATGACATACATTTTCAAATTGTGTCTATTTTGTTTATAGTAAATGACCCACCAAGCACGACAATAATATAGATTACAAAACGCCTAACTCTGAGTTTGGTTACGATGGCGATGACATGCATTTTCAAATTGTGTCTATTTTGTTTATAGTAAATGACCCACCAAGCACGACAATAATATAGATTACAAAACGCCTAACTCTGAGTTGGGCACTTTGGTTACGATGGCGATGACATGCATTTTCAAATTGTGTCTATTTTGTTTATAGTAAATGACCCACCAAGCACGACAATAATATAGATTACAAAACGCCTAACTCTGAGTTGGGCACTTTGGTTACGATGGCGCTGACATGCATTTTCAAATTGTGTCTATTTTGTTTATAGTAAATGACCCACCAAGCACGACAATAATATAGATTACAAAACGCCTAACTCTGAGTTGGGCACTTTGGTTACGATGGCGATGACATGCATTTTCAAATTGTGTCTATTTTGTTTATAGTAAATGACCCACCAAGCACGACAATAATATAGATTACAAAACGCCTAACTCTGAGTTTGGTTATGATGGTGATGACATGCATTTTCAAATTGTGTCTATTTTGTTTATAGTAAATGACCCACCAAGCACGACAATAATATAGATTACAAAACGCCTAACTCTGAGTTGGGCACTTCCTTTACGATGGCGATGACATGCATTTTCAAATTGTGTCTATTTTGTTTATAGTAAATGACCCACCAAGCACGACAATAATATAGATTACAAAACGCCTAACTCTGAGTTGGGCACATTGGTTACGATGGCGATGACATGCATTTTCAAATTGTGTCTATTTTGTTTATAGTTAATGACCCACCAAGCATGACAATAATATAGATTACAAAACGCCTAACTCTGTGTCTTGGTTATGATGTTGATGACATGCATTTTCAAATTGTGTCTATTTTGTTTATAGTAAATGACCCGCCAAGCACGACAATAATATATATTATAAAACGCCTGAGTTGGGCATCTTGGTTATGATGGTGATGACATGCATTTATTATATGGGTGGGTATGTGCCCCCCCCCCCCCCCCCCAATTCCCCATTTTTGTTTTCATTTTTAAAACCCGAAAATCAGTTTAAGTCGAGAAATGTTCAAGTTACACCAATATTGTTTGCACTGTTGTAGTCTACTCCTTAGATAGTAATAAACTGTTGATTTACATTGTTTAATGTTTGGAATGTTTCAGATAGATTTTGTAAACGAAAAATGCACATATGTGTGCAGTTTATATCTTTAAATCTATGAAGGTGCAAATAATGTATATGCTACGATTAAGAATATACTGCTCTATTCACATCTAAAACATGAACCAAGTACAATGTTATGTGTTAATATGCCAAGACAGAATGACATGTCACTACCTAACTAGAATATGCATGCTTGGCTGCTGGTCAGTTGTCTCTGGTAAGACACATCATCTCTAGTTGTGTGTGAGAGGTCAGCCATCGATATCACTAGATTAATTGGCTTCTTGGTCACTGACTGAGTATTCTTAAGCAGCTATACCATCTTTTGTATGTAGGTTTTAAAAAAAGTGTTGTTGTTGTTTCTAAATAGGTTTTGCGATGAAATTTGGTGATTAGTTAGACACCTTGGGGGATTGATTGTGTGAGCACGTGTGCATGTGTGTGTGTGTGTGGGGGGGGGGGGGGGGGGGGGGGGGGGAGAAGTATTGCAATATTAAATAACGTATAAGTATGTCTGAGTAAAAGGCCAGTACAGCTATTACAGCTTGCGAATTCATTATTACCGCTTGTGGTTATATTTATTATTAATATTATTTAACTTTCAACAGATTTTTATTTTTATTACATTGTATGGATGGAATTAGGTACAGTTTTAGGCATGTGAAAACACACAATAATTGCCATTTTTGCACCTGTCCAAGCTTATTGGGGATGGTCGCTACATTGTATGTTGTTTTGGTGTATAGATATTGTAGGAGAGAAGTTGTGAAATAAAATGGATAAATTAAATAATTGGTTACTGTAATATGATACCAACATTATCCTGCTCGGCTCATTCATCATTCTAAACTTTGCAGGATAAAGCCAATACCCAAATACCAGATCCCAGTTATTCTCTATATACGCTGGCAGTAAAAAAGGTCATGTTCAAACTTAACAGATGGTATATAAAAAGGAGAGAACTTACTGATAATTATCAAAGAAAACATTGAATTGACTGATGCGCCCAGAAGACAATGCCAATCTGTAGCATCATGTGTTGTAACGTGTGCGATCTCTAAAGTGTAGTTCTTAGTGGAGGATGAGCTGCTGCTTGTACCACTTCCACAGGATACAGTGTAGCCTGCTGGTGAACCAGAAAACACAGAACAAGTATTGCCACTGATACAGTGAACCATATGTAGATGCTTCCTTATTAAAAATTACTTCACCATTTACATTCACAGCATCAGTTATCGTACAGGTGAATGCAAATGTCTTGTTAAACACTGCGTAAGACGAAGACACAGAAAGGAACAGTGAAACACCTGCGAAAAAATAAAATAAAAATAAAAATAGTTGTAATTCAATGTCTATGCATTATTATTTATACGAAACAATCAACACATGTGCCTACAATTGTCACCTGAGTAAACTGTTGATGCCACCTACCAGACTCATGGAGTGCATGCCTCCCATTTTCATTGGGGGTGGGGAATGGGATTTGGGTAGGGAAAACCAAATCCATGAGTTTGTTTCTTCATGGGTTTAGTTGGAAATGGTCAAGTGCTAGAAGTCATTACAGTTTAAATGCATTTTTCTGTACAATTATAGTGAACTTCGCCACTTCTCAGGTACAAACAGGGGACCCAAAATTGATGAAATTCACAACTTTAGTAAACCTATATTTACATTGCAGGTGTGCATTTCCACACCTTAATTTTAGCTCAGAAGCATTTTTTATTGTCCACCTAAAAATATAGTAACCACGCTTTCTATTACGAACTTCTTTGTGTCAATATATGTAAAGCTTTATTTGAGATTTTTCTTATTGAATGAAAGTGTCTCGCCAGAGGTTATGAGATTAATTTAGCACTTGCTTGGTATTTTCAAATGTGAAGGACTTTTACTTTTACATATATGGAAAGTTTTGTATTATAGCATTTCCAAACATAGAGAAGAAGTTTATTTTTAAAAAATGGCCCATTTTAGATGGTGCTGCAACTTATTTCGCATTTCCCCGCCTCTTTATTGTTTCTGAACCTTACTGGCAAATAATGCACTGGCCATTTCAGACTTCAATAGCTTACCGTTACATATTTAAGGTGTATTTTTAACAGTATATTTTATGTTCCATACCATTATCTATTTGTCTGTTTCAAAGACATAATAAAAGTTATATTTTATTTGAGCAATGAAAACATATTTACTCTATTTTTGTCGCGTGATCAGAACGGTCAATTTGTTTTTTGTGCCCATTGACTGTCATCTGATATTTTGTTCTTGGTTGCAGATTTAATTGATCTTAACTGATGATTATTACTCACTGTTATTTGTGTATTCTGGAATTCCTCATAAAATGTTAGCATTTAATTTTAAAGAAATTCCACAGATTATAAAAACAACGGAAGTGATAGTGTTCATCATTACAATTAGCTATCATGAGTGTTCAATGATATTTACACCGCCTTTATAGAAACGAAACTACCTTTATCGCCAAGTGATATCAATGTGATCGATTTATTTGAAGGAGGTCAACACAAAAGAAAACAACAATGTTAAGGGCTTATTCTGTGTAATGCACAGGCAAAATATGTTATTTACGGCGGGGAATATATGTTATGATGTCAGCTCCAGGATAACGCATGACATCAACCTGGGATGACGTCACTAACTTTTGGGGTTCACGGATTGGACAGTAAATAGAAAACAGCTGTTCTTACCGGCAAATGTAAGTATTGATTTTATTTACAAAACGATGCATTGCCCAGTCGAGACCTGAGGCAATTGATTATTGTCACTTTAGGCCTACAGTAACAGCATTCTATTCTATTCTATTCCGTAGACTACGTTTTTATACTAGTCTACGAGTTATTTTATAATTCTGCTGTAGAGATATTAATCATCATAACCAATAAATATAATTTAATTATTAACAGCCTGTGTGTTATTCTATCCACTCAGTAGTATTGGTACACTGTGCTGGTGGATGGTTTGACGGGGAGAGGAACCCACAACGCTACTTGTAGATAGTATAACCTCCCTTATGCCCCTAAACCGTCACACCCTGGATCGAGAATACCAACATATTAGCCAAATGAGATTTTTATTAGCCATAATGAAAATGTTTTAGCCAAAATTGGCTTGCGTAGTACTGTTTAGAGTATTTGTATATGAATTTGAAAATACATCTTTTTTCAGCTAATTATGTACAAACTGGAATAAATCTGAACAACAAAACGCTGGCAGGGGAGCATATTGTTTTTGTTATTATTATTATTGTCGTCTCTGTTATGTCATCTTGTAAGGTCTGTTCTGGACAGATTTAGCTGAAATTTGGTAGATAGTTGAGTATTTCGGGGAGATTGATTGTATTAATATATGTATATATATATTCTTCACAAAAATTAGGGGAACTCTATTAAGAATTTACACTTGCCAAAATTGTAAGGTATATTAGCTGCAGGGAATGGTTATATGATAATAGTGAATTAATTGGGCAAACATTATAACCGGTAGTTCAGAATTACAGTTGGTTTTATGACCGCCAAAAATCTTGAAAGACGATTGGGGTCAGGTGTGAAATTCGAAAGTTGACCTTTTTTTATCAGTAGTGGGTGATACCGCCAAGATGCGTTAGACATTCATTCAGTTGACGAGTCATACTCTGTAGGAGTCTCCCAATTGCCATTTGAGGGAGTATGTTCCACTCCTCTTGTAGCGTCTGACCAAGTTCCGCCAACGTGGTCGGCGGTCTTTTACGTTGACGCACACGTTTCCCTATCATGTCCCAGACGTGTTCAATGTTGCAAAGGTCTGGGCTCATTGCTGGTCATGGCACTCGATAGATGTTGTGCTGCTGTTGTGTGTGTCTCTCGCTCACCCTATTCCCTCTCCCTCTCTCTCTCTCTCTCTATGCCCCCGCTCTCCCTCTCTATCTCTCTCTCTCTCTCTCTATGCCCCCGCTCTCTCTCTCTCTCTCTCCTCTCTCTCTCTCTCTCTCTCTCTCTCTCTCTCTCTCTCTCTCTCTCTCTCTCTCTCTCTCGAACACACACACACACACACACAAACATCCACAACTACAGTCGTCACTTCTTGTTTATCTGTCTACTTGTTGTTTTAAATCAACTGTATTATTGTGTCTACCATGTACAATTTGTAATTTTCAAATACGGGAAGAGAACTTAATATAGGCATCACCTGTTGGTCAATCCCCAATGTTAACACAAACGTCAATAAATACTGTTTAAAAAAACAAAGCATCAGTGGTTACACGTTTAGAACGTGCATCATGTTTAATGCCAGCCAGCCAGTGCTGAGGATTACTTATCCGAATTGTTCAGGTTAGGTCCGAAAGGATCCTATTTGGTTTATTGTATATCTTTGCCTATATAAGTCTTCTTCTTTTTTTTTCATACAATATTAGTTTATAACTCACAAAGAGGTCAGAAACTTACATACACAAAATGTCAATTCAGGTGAAAGTTTTTATTGGGATTTTTAACCAATATTTATTAACGTTGGGGATTGACCAACGGGCAAATTCTATATTAAGGTATCTCTCTGTATTTGACAATTACAAATTTTACATTACAGATAGAAAATAATTAAACATTTCATCCCAGTGTTTATACTCAAATACATGTAAGTTAATATGGAACCCATATATGTTTTATCTTCACAGGATGCCGCAACAGTGGGAGGACTAGGAATGTGTGCATGGGGACTGGTACTTTTTAAAGGTAAGTTGAAAGATTTCGTAATTTCAACCCCTGAATTATTTTACAATTTGAAGTAAATTTAAATGTGTCTAACTTGCACCAAGTAAAACGTACGTAATACTTACGGAGAACAGACAGGTGGAATGGGTTTTTTCTTGATATTAATGAAATGGTGTTGGTTACTGTACACATGTATTCTCCTGCTTGTTTCTTTCCGATGTTCTCCAGTGCTAACAAAGAGATTGAACTGATGGTTTCATTTGCCCATGTCCAAGAGTAAGAACATGGTGGGAAACAGTCAGCAGTACAGATTATTGTCACATTGCTTCCTTCTCTCACTTCAGCTGGTGGTGATGGAATTAAGGTAATAGTGTCTGGGCCAACTGAAAATATAGTTGAGCAACAATTACTAAGTAAATGTGCAAACTATATTTGTATTCCTAACATATGAGCAGTTTACGCACATTGAGATGTGAACAGATGGTCAGTGCAGTTTGTTTATTTCTTATTTTATTTTTATCTAATCTATTTTTGACAATTCTACCAAATATTTCATACTTTAATGGTGAAAGTATTTACTTGTATGTATGTCACATTATACCGTTACCATGTGTAGGTATTTTGGCTTCATGTCGGCCTTTTTAAAACAAAGATACCAGCTCACGATTCACTAGGTTATGCTGTCCTACAATGGTCCAACACATCACTGTTTGGTTTTGGTTGGCGCCTATGGGTCCATCTAACTGTATAGAGTACCGTTATTTCAGACCTATCATTTCAATACAAATAGTACACTGTCTTAATTAATGGGTCAAATTATGGTATTGGTTTGTTGTTATCGATTTCCATTTGAATTTTCACTGAAATCATCCCTTTGTTGTAAAAATAAAAATACTACAATATACTACTTGCCCCAAAACCTGTGCCAGCATCTGAAAAAGTATCATAAAACATAGTAATAAACTTAGCGTGAATAGCATATATGCAATGCCGTATTTTATTGGCCAAACAAAATATTTCATAAAAATTAAAAACTAATAACCCAGTGAACGGATTCAACCTCCCAGACCCATAGGAATCGAGGGGGACCGGTGTGTGTGTGTGTGTGTGTGTGTATGTGTGTGCGTGTGTGTGTCTGTATGTGTGTGTGTGTCTGTGTGTTTGTGTGTGTTTGTGTGTGTGCGTGTGTTTGTGTGTGTGCGTGTTTGTGTGTGTGTTTGTGTGTGTGTGTGTGTGTCTGTGTGTTTGTGTGTGTGTGTGTGTGTGTGTGTTGTGTGTGTGTGTGTGTGTGTGTGTGTGTGTGTGTGTGTGTGTGTGTTTGTGTGTGTGTGTGTGTGTGTTTGTGTGTGTGTGTGTGCGTGTGTACAACCCGCCCTGCTCACACTCGAGGATGAAAATGAATAAAGATAAACATATGCCTTGTGTCCCATCTTCCCACTATGGACGTTGTGATCCACCCCACCCCCTGCTAGACGTTCTGCACGCACCCCCAGACAGTTTTCCTATGGGCCTGCAACCCTCCGATAAATAAAACAACATCCATAGTTGCTCATGACAATTTTCACGTAGGCAAAATCAGACTTATTATTATTTTTAAATATTTATTTTATTTATGTATTTCCTGTCTAACCTGCAGTATTCCACTCATCGATTTAAAAACCCTTTTAATTTTATTTTTTTCCACTTTTTTCCCAGTATTTATTTACTTTTTTAATAGCGTAGAAACAGATTCGACCTCCCCTCACAAATGAAATGAACTTCCCATAGCTGTGCCAAATGCAACCTAGGCAAAACCAAGCTTATTCTTTCTTTTCCCCGTTTTTCTCTCTCTATTTTACTTTTTTCTTCTAAGTAAACCGAAGGGCTCTCCTTTCGCCAGGCACTCCTTTACATTGTTTGTTTATTGTAATTGTTTCCCTTTGAACGATTTAGAAGGGTTATTGATCAATACAAATTTATTATTTATTTATTATTTTTAGTGTAGTGTCAATGCCTTGTAAACACGTCAGTCGGGATATAAAAGTCGTGTCGACACATAGACATAAATATATAATTATCTTTGTATTTTTGTTTCAAATTCATAATACAGCGGCAACTGTAGGACAACTGACAGCAACCGGCAAACAAAGGTGAGAGGTTCAAAGCAAGTAGCTCGTGCACGTTTGCAGCATCTGCAATTACCGATGAACAAAACATCCAACAAGAAAGTTTCAAAATTGTTGGACTAGTTTGGACGCCATCTGCCTTGGTCGGAGTCGCTGTCTACACACAAGTTATGGCTGGTCCGCGTACTGTAGGTGGCTATTACTAGTATGATTAACAATTATTTCAGTTCCAGTGATTAGTAATTAAATATCAAGAAAATAATCACCACCTGACTTCTCTCTCCCTCCCTCCCACTGACTTCTCTCTCCCTCCCTCCCACTCACTCTCCCCCTTCTCTTCCTCCCTCTCTCCCGTCTATCTCCCTCACTCCCCTTTTCTATCTTTGTCCCTCTCTCCCCTTCCCCCTCTCTCTCTCTCTCCCTTCTCTGTCCCTTTCTCACCCTTCTCTCTCTCTCTCTCCTTCCTCCATCTCCCACTGTGTCCCTTCTCTCTATTCTTCCCTCACTATCTCTCCATCCATCTCGCTCTCCCTTCGCTCCCTTCCTTCTCTCTCTCTCTCTCTCTCTCTCTCTCTCTCTCTCTCTCTCTCTGTCCCTCTATCTCCTTCCCTTTCACCCTTCGCTCTGTCCCTCGCTCCCCTTCTCTCTATCCCCTTCTGTCTCCCTCTGTGCCCCTTCTCTCTCTCCCTCTCAACCTCTCCCTCCATCTCGCTCTCCCTCTCTGTCCCTCTTCTCTCTCCCGTCCCTTGTTTCTCTCTCCTTTCTCCGTCTCTCACTCTCCCTATTCCCCCCCTATCTCTCTCTCTCTATGCCCCCGCTCTCTCTCTCTCTCTCTCTCTCTCTCTCTCTCTCTCTCTCTCTCTCTCTCTCTCTCTCTCTCTCTCTCTCTCTCTCTCTCTCTTGATGTGTGTCGGAAAGCCAATGCGGTCTTGAAGGATTATTGACCGTGACATGACCTAAATGTAAAACACATACACTCGCTATTTGTTGGCCATGAAAGAAACGAAATTATCTTTGTGTTTCTAATGTTGTTTTGTAATCTCTTCCCATATGAACAATTCATTGTAGACTTATTTCACATGATAATAAAGCACTAACTTATCAATCGTATCATATAAATTATATTTGTTTTACCAACAGAGATTTAAAGATACATACTGCACAAATATTTAATTTGCAAAATATATGTGGAAAATTTCAAAAATTAAAACAATGTAAATCTACAGTTTATTACGCTCCAAGAGTTGATTACAACAGCGAAAATAAAATTGGTGTAACTTCAAAACTTCTCGACTTATTTTCATGTTTTAAAAATGAACAAAAGAGGCTAAAAAGGGCCAGGCTTAACATTAGAAATCCAAATTCCTCCGTAGGTAAGCAATGGGTTAATTCGATATTTTGACACTTTTTAATGTAGATAGGCAGTAGAAATCAAATCTAGAATTTCAAGTTTTTACCTGTACATTTCATTGAAACTGACATAAATACGATATTCGCGATAAGAAGCCAATACACATAACCATTACACATATTTTTTAAATACAATCACTCCCCCCTGGTGGACCTAACTATTTACCAAATTTAATTTATATGAGCCCAGAACGTTTCTTACAAAATGACAAAGCAGATGGCACAAAACTATTAAACACGCATAATCTCCCTGGTAGGCCTAACTATACCACATTTCGGCCAAATCGGCACAGAACTGTCCTTACAAGATGACAAAGCAGAGGCGACAAAAGTAATAATATTAAAAAATAATAATAATCCCACCAAAAACAATAGGTTTCCAGCCTTAAATGTCAACTTCACTCTTACTTAGTAGGGTGATGTTACAAGTAGACTGGCCTTCTCCCGTTGGCCCATCACGACAGATCCACTCTCCAACATCTACTGCAGTGTTGAAAGACTGAATGGTGAGAGTAATCTGCGTAGGAGAGTCAACAACAGCGCTGTAACCAGAGACATCTGAACGACATTTAGTGTTAGCCGAGTTACACCGTACAACTTGTGGTGAATCAGCATTAGGTCGTAACCAGCAGATACCAGAAACTATAGTTCCAGTTACTGTGCAGGTTAAAGTTGTACTCTGTCCAGGATATCCTCCATTCATACAATCAATGGATGTAGTTGCCACACCTAAAAATAAAGTAAATATTGATGAAACAACACTGATAAGCGTAATTCTAGCCTTATGTAATGTGACAGCCGCACATTACTGTTACTATGCTTAAAGTTACCCTTGGCTTTTGTGTGAAACATGTGAATCCAACACCAGCCTCCATTAAACTGTTCTACTCGACATAAAAGAAAAAAAAAAAAAGTTTTGCAAATTACAATTTTTTTTAATTTTTATATGCAGTTTGTAAAAACATTCCAAATAGCACAACTACGTAGGCTCGACATCGCCATGGTCTCCACTATCACCGTCACCGGCCGATAGTATGGGAGGGAGCCAGGTCGAGACAGGAGTCAGGAAGGTTTGAACATTGATTCTTATGTAAACTTATCTGTAGATTTCAGATATGCAACTCTTTCTTGCCTAAACATGCACGTTAATTGGGAATTTGCATACTTTTAATACTTCAAAGTCAGTTTGTTCCTGACCTGCTGCTACCCAAAACACAACAGTCCATGGAACAAACACAAAATTTCAGCTATAGGGGAGATCAAACCCTTTTAAAATGCTTCTCTTTTTTTTCTTTTTTCTTTTGCTTCTTTTTTGTGAGGCTTAATATCCAAATATTCCATTTTGATTTGCTGGATTTTCACAATTGGTCAATTCAAACTACATGTTCAAGGTCAAATGAAGATCATTGTTTCTGAATATATAATATGCAGTAAATAACACTTGGGTTCTTTCAATTCTGTCCAATAATTTTAATCAATAATGGTCAAATTATCAAAGATAACAATACAAGCTAGTATGTGTTTATTTATTGGCTGAATTGGCCACGGCTTAATTTAAGGTTACCACCCGAAAATATAGCAATTGGGCAACCCAAATATAAATACAATGCCACAAATAGATAAATAGATAGAGATGCAGATGAAATAATAAATTGAAAACTGCAAATATGTGAACATAATTTTTGCTGAAATCTAGCAACAGTGCACAATAGAACCAGATATACACATGTCGAAACTATGCAAATAAATAATCAATCAAAATATAGCATAATCCAATTCAAATAAAATCCAAATCAATAAATAAATAAACGGTACTGTTGTTGAGCGAGAGACTGCCATAAGGATTTGAATCCATGTCACTAGAGATAAAAATATAAAAATAAAAATTCAAACGAAATTGTTTGGATCTGTAATAGAAATAAATAGCATTTTATTATAAGCAGTTTTACAGTATTTCGAAGAATTAGAATGACTTGCGATAACCAATGAACAATATGTTTCGTTTTCCCGCCAACATGGAGACCATCTTGGATTGATCATAGTTGCATCATCACTTCACTTGTGTACATAGACAACAATAAAGGATAATTACTTTTATAACTCCTTGCCTATTTTCCTTATCATGCAAAGAATACAAGTGACAAAAAACTTAAATTTGTTATCCCTACCCCTTATCTCATTGAGTTTTGGATAAGTCTGGTTGCCCTGATTTCAAAGTACTTGGGAAAACACTAACCATGCCCCATACATGGGTATTTTATATTCTGAAACACTATGGGCTACAATGATCCAGAAACACTATGGGCTACAATGATCCAGAAACACTATGGGCTACAATGATCCAGAAACACTATGGGCTACAATGATCCAGAAACACTATGGGCTACAATGATCCAGAAACTGTAAAAACTATGTTGCCTTTTCTTTTCCAACTAGTGTATATATATATATATAAAAAAATCTTCAAATGTTTTCCTTTGTATTTTGTCAAATATTTATAAATATATAAAAACAATGCTATAAAATATTGAGAATGCAATGCTGGACAATATTCAATCAGCTGATTTTGCCTAACCACAACCATACTTGAAGAGGCTAATATCTGATAAATACTAATTTATAAACACAATTACTGCCATTTCGATATTTATATAGCTGGGCTTCTGAAATAGCCATCACATATGTTCATACAGTTGAGACATGAGGCTAAGTGAAAGTCATAGTGGCTGTTAGTGCCTCGATTTGGTAGTCAAAGCTAAACTGTCCAGGTCTGGCTCATGGACTACATGAAAGTCATAGTTGCTTTTAGTGCCTCGATTTGGTAGTCAAAGCTAAACTGTCCACGTCTGGCTCATGGACTACATGAAAGTCATAGTGGCTTTTAGTGCCTCGATTTGGTAGTCAAAGCTAAACTGTCCACGTCTGGCTCATGGACTACATGAAAGTCATAGTGGCTTTTAGTGCCTCGATTTGGTAGTCAAAGCTAAACTGTCCACGTCTGGCTCATGGACTACATGAAAGTCATAGTGGATTTTAGTGCCTCGATTTGGAAGTCAAAGCTAAACTGTCCACGTCTGGCTCATGGACTACATGAAAGTCATAGTGGCTTTTAGTGCCTCGATTTGGTAGTCAAAGCTAAACTGTCCACGTCTGGCTCATGGACTACATGAAAGTCATAGTGGATTTTAGTGCCTCGATTTGGTAGTCAAAGCTAAACTGTCCACGTCTGGCTCATGGACTACATGAAAGTCATAGTGGATTTTAGTGCCTCGATTTGGAAGTCAAAGCTAAATTGTCCACGTCTGGCTCATGGACTACATGAAAGTCATAGTGGCTTTTAGTGCCTCGATTTGGTAGTCAAAGCTAAACTGTCCACGTCTGGCTCATGGACTACATGAAAGTCATAGTGGCTTTTAGTGCCTCGATTTGGTAGTCAAAGCTAAACTGTCCACGTCTGGCTCATGGACTACATGAAAGTCATAGTGGCTTTTAGTGCCTAGACTTGGTAGTCAAAGCTAAACTGTCCACGTCTGGCTCATGGACTACATGAAAGTCATAGTGGCTTTTAGTGCCTAGATTTGGTAGTCAAAGCTAAACTGTCCACGTCTGGCTCATGGACTACGTGTGAGCTTTCTTGGGGTTTTGTTTGTTTGTTTTTTGTCGCATATAGTTTAAGATATTTATTTACATAAATGTTGCAGTGATAATGGGGAAAAAAGGTAAACCTCACTGTAGCAAAAAGGTCATATGTAATTAATTCCTGTCGTAGACCATTACTATGAATGATTTGTTTTTAACAGTTTACCTTCAACAAAGGTGTCTCCAACAAGAGAGGTAACAAGAATAACTTGTATTATAATCTGGGAAAAGGCCATACCTGTAAAATAACATTAGTAACATATCAGTGGTGATGATCATGATGATTCTTATTATAACTAAAGCTGCAAGAAGCAATAATACAGGCTCTAAGCCATAGATTGTGGTGTCGTTTCAGGCAACAATAGGTTTTGTCCAATTTGGTTACGTTTTCTTTTGAAGCCGTTTTGGCACGGTTCCGTTTTCGCTACAACCCGTCTTCCCGAATGTCGCCCTTGCGCAGTTCGGACCTTCGAAGCAGACTGTTGACAATGTGGTGCATGCACTGTTGTTTAATACCCTCCTAGGGACGATACAGCGGTGTCGTAAATATTTCGTTCGTATCACCAGGTGCGTATTACAAACTGCATTTTTATTTGTCAACATTGGATAACGACATTATTAGCATAACGGGACTATTTTTTTCATCCATAGTTAATGGCAACGTAAGTAACATCCCACAACTTTTACTACAAATGTCATTCACCGATTCAGCAATGTCATTTATTAAAAGTTGATGTAAACCTGACCGCACGAGAAATAATTAAAAAAAAAAAAATAATAATAATAATGAACAGAACAATAATTAAACATATTTATTTTCACAAAACAAAATATTAACATATCCTTTAAAAGAAAATACATATCAAATGCATTTTTTATTACCGTGACAACATAATATCGTCTGATACAGGTTCGCAATCAGCAATATGGCCACACCGATTAATGACGATAGTTTAGTATCAATAGATGGAAAGATTAAGGTCTGAATAATTTCAATTGTGAAACCACTTGGAACCTATCGCATGTTTAACCTGAACACTGACTTTGGTGACGTGAGGCAAGTATCTCATTACCGGTTGAGCCTCTCCATCCATTTGAGACAGGACATGATGTCCCTTGCAATGTCTATGAAGAACTGTTTAAAGATGATTTTTATTTTTTATGAACCAGCTGATAATTCGGCTGATCGGTTCGATGATACATCAGATATCGACAGTTATATCCAAACAAATCGAAACAAAAACACCTGGCATAAAATCAAGTATGATGTTAAAATTTTGTGAAAATTTGTGATCGAGAGCGGTGAAAGTAGGCTTTGTAATATTATTGTGTCGATTATTTATTTCCATAAACAAAAGTTTGATAGGTACCTCACTTCCCTTCGTTACGAAAAATCATTACTGGAAGATAGAGAATTTTGCAAGCTAAGAGAAGTGATATCATCGAAAAAAAAAAGGTACTAAAAATGGAAGGTTTAGGCAAGCTACTTTACCCTTCCGAATGTCTATCAGGCGACGAAATTCAAACACTGGGATTCCGATGCCCTGGGTCCGAATAATCCCGAATCAATTTTGAACACATTTTTTTTTCATTTCGAAGTGTTACACCACATCATAAAATGAAATGGGGCGATGTCACCCTTAAAGTGGATTCAAAGTGTATGGAATATAATGAACGGCAAACACAAACACGCACTGGAGTAGACCCACGGAATGTTCGTGACGTGGCACCTCGTGCATGGCCTATACCCGGTCTATCCCCGGTGGTCCACGATGTCCGGTTTCTCTTTACAAACTCTATGCTCATTTATGTCCAACTGATTGTTGTTCTTCTGGTACCCCGTTTTATTTAACCACAAATGCAAAAACTGCACCTCCAAACAACCATCCCTGGTTCAAACGAGGTGCGGTCGGAAAACATAAACTTAGCTCCATAATGAGACGAATATAGAATTATACATTATTTTAACCCTTTTTTTTACCAAATATGAAATAAACACACACACACACACACACACACACACACACACACACCTTACAGCTTTATTTAAATGAAAAAAGAAAGAAACCTGATGGACATTGAAGGGGAGTACGTCTACACCACTCACCTGATATCGTTAGTGAGAAGTAGTCGATGTATAACGAACTATTTCTCAATGTGGCGGTACGTAGTCGTGTACCGGCTAGTTATGCAAATGGACATGCAAAACTGATTAATTAATTAATTTATTTATTTATTTTTAAGTTGCGTGATTTAAAGGAGGGTACTAAATAAAATACCACACTCGCTTTCGTTCGATCAGATACGTTTGGGAAGTTCACTCGTAACGAAAAATGGTATAGTATTGTATACAATGTATGTGTTTCGTCATAATTCTGAACTGTTTGTTTGAATGGTTTGGAATTCTAGCAAGGCTGATGCGGAGTCGCCAATGAAAAAAAATAAAAATAATAATAATAAATACATAGAATTACAGTCGGTCAACCCCCCCCCCCCCCCCAAAAAAAAAAAAAAAAAAAAAAAAAACCACCCACACAAAACAACAAACAAACAAACAAATCGCAGTAGTTGTATTTTGCATTTTAAAATTTGTTCGTCAGAATTGTTACTCGAGCGGGCGAGTGCTTTCTGCACTCCTGCTCTAAGTGATTCAGTCAAACTACAATGTGTGACGTTACAGATTTGTGTGAATATTATGTGGCCTTTATGCACCTCCATGCAAGCCGTAACACGTCATTACAGAAATGTTCGGCTGGTCAGCTGACAAACCTAAATAGCAGACCACATCTGGGAAGTCGGAGAGTGAATTGGAAGGAAACAATAAACGATTTTTTTGCAAGAGGGTATCAATTACTATTTGAATGTTTTCCAAAAATGGCGCATAACTTAGCGTCAACGTCCCTAACTGCGTTATGCTTCCCAACTCCGATCAGTTTATTTTCCCCAATACGATTTGTTGTCGTCTGCTTGTCGTTAATGCGTGAGATTTGTCTTCACAATTCTAGACCATTTTCATTAACAATAAAGTTCAAACAAATAAGTATCTAAATATAAAAAAAATTACAAATCCCTAAAACCAATAATTGTACTGAGTCGTTTGTGTTTATTCCTTAAAATTAGCGATATCGGGTCCACATGACTCGTAGCAATGGACTTAAAATACAGGAAGTCGAATTAACGTATGGTGCGTGTCACCTGACCTCACACGTGCCAGATCAATAAGGCCAAATCATTAAAACTGTATGATTTTTAAAGCCGCACACCCTAGTTCCATCCAGCGAAAATAAATTATAATTTGGTTAATCTACAAACCTGTAACACACTTAGATCACGTTTTTATCAAATGGAGTGAAAAAACAGGTTTTATATCGATAACTACCATGGGAATCCCCATGTCCCAATTGCTTGAAATAATTTTGAAAGTTAGTATTCTGATGTCACCGGTAGATGTCGCTCGAAGCACAACAATGCCTACGTCACGACAAATTTCACAGTGCGCACAGACTTAGGGTGCGTTCCTTTCACCTCTCCTGGACATGTTCCAACTGTCCTGTCCTGGTTGTATCCCTTCTCCAGATATCGTAAGACTTAGCAAAATTATTGGTTTTAAGGGTTTGTAACGTTTTGTATTGAGACATTTACTTGTCTGAACTTTATTGTTACTGAAAATGTTTACGAACTGTGAAGAAAAATCTCAGAAATGAACAACAAGAAATCGGATGTTGATTGCGCGAAACGTGCACGAGAAAACAAACCGAACCGAAATGATAATGGTCACGTGGTATACCAACATCTGTGACGTTTACACAGGAAGATTCCCTCTAAAAATAGATTGGACCTTGCTTGCTTAACGTTTATTTCTCGATAGCACGTCTTGTGAAAAAATGCAAAAAATGCATTTCGTGGTTTTACAAACATCAGGATTACCAAAAAGCACTTCAGGTGAATGGAAATGTGTATTCTAAATAATAAAATGTAAGTAAAGTGCAATTTTATTTGTGAAAAATGGGGTTTAATAGCGAAACACAACGCCGTAATGGTTAACAAATAACTGTAACTAGGGTTGGTTCCTTTTAAGACCCCTGTTGTTAGAATTTGTTTTCAATTATTATGTTCGATATGCAAAAGGTATGCTAAGTTTTCAGACCCGTAGGGACGACTTGGCGGGGGGTGGGTGGTGGGGGTGGCACTGACGGATCGGGTACAAACTCTATATCAGATTTTGGTTACAATAGCAAACATTAATCTGTGACTGCCCTTTGACGGGCTGCGGTCGAGCCCACGCCCGTATAGCGCCCGTAAATCTTATCTCAGCGCACTAAAAAATGCTTCCCTTAACAAATTTGCAAGGTGAACATTTTATATTCTTAATTTATATAATTTTTGAGAAATTGAAACTGAAACCAAAAGCTTTCCTTCAGAAAAAGAAAACAGTGGTGTCTTCCTTAATATAACATGTATGAGCTATTCTCGGTGGATGTTTGTAAGCGGAAGTCGTACTGTCTATCGGAATATTCCGATCATTCGTAACACTTCGGCCTATTTCTATTCGTAATCAGCCGAGGTGTTCCGAATTACCACGAATTTGCAGAACGTGCGGGTGAGGTGTGTTGCTCTTGTAGCAATCTCGCAAATTAATTGTAACCAAGGTCAAAATAAAACGATATTGCTATGCTTATTTACTTGTTTACTTACTAGTAACCCCCTGTTATATTTAATTATCGGTTTTACAGGGGTGCAGAATTCGAGTAAATATTCTGACAGACGAGTTAAAAAATGCCAGTGCTTGTGCGAATAATGTTTACATGCTCATATACCACTAGAGTTTCGAGCATGTCCGTCCCGGGGACTGTCCCTGGATAGCATGGGGCTTGTCCCGCGACAGAAAAAACATTAAGCAGACAATGGTGGGCCTTTAAAATTTTGATGCGCATCTCTAATATAATTAATAAAGAAAATTCTACTCATTAAATTTGGTCGCTAGATTAGATCGGGTGGTCAAATAGAAATTAGATAAAATCGGTGGCCTGACTCGGGATTGGGGGGAGGGGGGGGGGGGGGGGGCTGTAGAGTTGAAAATGAGCAGAATTTTGAAAATAGCAGTTAGTAAATAAGTTAATATAATTTTTTTAAAAAGAAGAGACTATTTAATAATGTTTTAAAAAAAAAGTAATTTGGAGTTTAAAGTCCGATCTATATGTCCACGTGAGTGGCCTCGTTAAGGCCGTTAGGGTGCACGGCTTGTCGGGACGAGATGGGTTGCATCCCGTCAAGAAAACCCCTAGATTGACAGTCAATAGACGTTGAAGGTGTAGTGCTGTGCTGAAGTACAGATATTGAGAAGCCGGATCCGTCTGAACGAGAGAGAGAATCAGACTAGGATATAGTCCAGTCGCTATGGGTTGGTATAGTGGTTCGGACGGGCCCGACTCCGGAGGATACGAGATGGTATCACAATAAAAACAAATTAAAGTCTAAAAAAGAGTAGTAGGGGCCGACCCCGCTTCCTATTCCTTCTTAGAGTGGGGCGGTCAATCTTCCAGTGCTGCTAGAACAGGCTCGGACTGGTAGAGACTAAACGCGAACAACCGTGACGTTCTGCAGAATGGCTGTCATTCGAGTCACGAAAAAAACGGAGAAATTACGTGGAGGCAAGGTATCTCGCTAAAAAAGAATCCAACCTGGTGGTGCAGACTGTCGAAACGAGAAGCGTTCCAGCGTTCAATCAGTTCCAATGTCCGCATACATCCCAGTAGAAAACTTCACTTCGTTGACAAAAACAACGAAGTGAAGGACCCCCAAGTCGATATTTATAGAGAAATAAGGTCCTTAAATCTGTGACAGTATTCCTTTAAAAAAATAAAAAGTATGATTCTCGCATTGCATTGCGCTGCCGTTATATCCAAATCAGTTTCGTTTTCGCCAACAAAAATGATTTTGTTTTGATATCAGATAGTGGTTCCAATTTAGCCTAATTCCCAGGAAATGGGCCCTGTCAAAGGTCAATAGTTCCTGAAAATTATGTGTTTACGTTGAAAGTATGTTAGCAATATGTAAATTTAATAAATCTATAAGAAACAAATGTGAATAACGTAGTCTTGATCAGAATATTTCAACATGTATTGATTTGTCAATCAAGATTTGGGGGGGGGGGGGGGGGTTGATTTCGTTATTTTGCCACGTGAGGTTGATAACTTAAGTTACCAAGTGTCCTTAATGTTTTTGTCATTAAATATATAAATATACATTAGGCCTAAAATATTGCTAAATAAAAGTATAGTTTCTAGGCTGGCGGACTAGTAGAAATTCTGGCGGCTTGGTTGTGGTCAGGCAGGCTAGTGAAATATGTTCCATGTCTGCACCCCCCTCCCCCCCCCCCCACCGGTTCCTACAGACCTGATTTTTGTGCATCTACTGTAGTGAATAGTATTCATAATCCATTCATAACAATGGTAAATAATTGTTTAGTGTATAAATTGTGTTAATTAAGAATCAATTCATTAAATATATATATATATATATATATATATATATATATATATATATATATATATATATATATATATATATATATTATTACAAACTATTCACTGATATGACATCTAGTGTTAGCGATAGGTGTTGGTAAAACGCGGACCGGACCAGAACTGAATGTGTCCTTTAAAAAACAAAACAAAAAAACACACCATTAAACAAAGTGTTCGGTAACTGTACATAGTTAAGGAACATATGTTTGTTAATGTAGTGGCCTTAAAAATGGAAACTGACGGACTGCACATGCGTGGTACGATACTTGTTGCTAACCCATGCGCCTGAACTCCGTTAGAAACATTGCACTCTTTCGTGTTTACGGGAGGGTGCTTCCCTTTTTATTTATAAGAATTTGTTTTACGTCCACATTGTTGATTGTTTTACCTTAAGTTAACTAATTGCTATCTATTTTGTTTTAAATATTGTAGTTGAAAAATGTAGATTATTTCCGTAAATATCGTATTCGTGTTTAAAATTGCCGTTAGGTGAACGCAGTTTGGGACATCGATGGTATCGGTATATTTGTTTTTAATTTACAAGACAACGGAACTTTTCACACTGATTTGTTCGTATTTGTTAAAAATATACTTCTGTCTATTTCAGTATTTGCATATATCAACAAACGCTAGATGGCGCTTCCAAATCTATGAAACCAAAATTATGGGGCGGAAATGTTCTGTCAGCGTCAGTGGTATCGACCTTGCCAGTCTTGGTGTAGGCCCCATTCTGTAATTAGGCCACTTGTAATTCATTAGTACAGCATATTTCTGGCTTACAAGAATATAATTTGAATACACGCCTTCACTAACACATGGAATTCAATATTAATTACATTATACTATATATAATATGCCTACTTAATTCTCAGTTGATCGTTTTAAAAACTCGACTACACCATCTAGTATTCTTCCTGTCCTGCGCAGCAGCGCATGCACAGAATGTGTGTAGCGGGTTTGTTCAGACGCCGTTCCGTACGTCTATCGTCAACGCCCCTAAATGCGACAGTTTGTTTTGTCTCACAACACCTATAGATCACATTGATTCATTAATTATCGGCTGTTGGATGTCATGCATTTGGTAATATTAATATAGACTTTAGATAGGAAACCCGCTACATCGAAACAGTGGCGTAGCGTGGGTTGCCATCGTCCGGGGCAAGGCAACATTGCGCCCCTAACCAGTGAACCGTCTGCACCCTTGAGCCACTTCCACCAGTCCAGAATTTTCGATAACCGTCGGTGGGCCCATTTGGCTATTTCTCGTTCCAGGCAGTGCACCACGACTGATATATCAACGGCCGTGGTATGTATTAACATGTCTGTGGGATGGTGCATATAAAAGAGCACTTGCTGCTAATCGAAAAAAAAGAGTAGCTCATGAAGTGGCGACAGCGGATTACCTTTCTCAATAGATGTGTGGCCCTTAACCATATATCTGACGCCATCCATATAACCGTAAATAAAATGTGCTGAGTGCGTCGTTAAATAAAACATTTCCTTCCTTTCATTCGGACACAATGGGTACACTACTTGGGCGAATTCCAAAAATCGGAAGAGGCCTAATCGGAATTGCAATACTTCCCAACATGGAGGTGGCGTTGGCAGAATTAAAGATGGCAGATATTAATGTATGCACGAGCTCGATTGGTTAAATTTTAATAACAGTTCCCCACTGAATTCCGATCGCCCGATCGAGAACTCCCAATGGAAAAGCATACTGATTTGGCTGAATATTATACATACCAGGAACCAGTCAATTGAATTATTATCTAAACAAACCTTTTGGTTGTTTTACAAACATGACATTCTGGACCATCGGAAATAATGGTCTGTAACGAATGCGCGAAATTTCGGTCACCAGGCGGGCGACCCACAATAAGGTTTTGATTTGCTAGACATTATGTTCACTTGCCCGGGGCGACGCTAAAATACACACCCTCTATTTATTATGTACTAAGCCAAATTACTCCAGATCGACAAGGGTGAAAAGAGTGACTGTCGTCGACCTTAAGTTATTGGATCAATCCAAGCCAGTACGCAGGATCTTTAATGGGGATGGAGGTGGTGGGGGGATGCGAATTCCTCGTGATGGGACCAACAACGGCAATTTTTGTTTAAATTATTATTATAATAATGACCTTGGGTAATTTGGGGAGGTGCGTACGGGCCTTCAATATAGCGGGTTTCCTCTCTAAAGACTATATGTTAATTTTACCAAATGTTTGACATTCAATAGCCGATAATTAATAAATCAATGTGATTTAGTGATGTCGTGAGACAAAACAAATTTAACAATTAAGGTCGGCGACAGTCACTTTTCGCACCCTTGTTTTGGCTTCAGCTAAGATTCCATATACGCGGTATGCGAATGCGAGTGCGAATGCGTACGAGGTATGCGATTTGTGTGACCCCATAAATACCCCATGCGTTTTCACTCTTTCTTCCTGGGATATCTTACATACGTAAGAGAATAAAAATATAATAAAATAAGTAAAACAATAGATATTATGGTCCACCGTAGTCGTAATACCCTGAAGTTATTTACACGACATCTCGTGTTCTTTTGACATTCTTTTTGAAATGCTCTCCCAAATATTGTACATCCTCTGCACATCCTTGTGTTCGGGGCATGTTAGGTCGTACAATATTGGACGCTGGCGAACCAACTCAATGAACTTTTCGCAGTTTGTATCGGAAACGGCACTCTTCGGCATGTTCACTCGGTTCCTTCTAGCCCACATTCTTTGGGAAATCACATTCCATGACGTAAAATTCGAGATTCCCCCATCCGATTTTGTTCACGCATTCGCACCAATCGCTACACTGGGCGATCCAGTTTGCCGTCTACGCAAATCGCATTCGCAGTCGGACTTGGAATCAAGCTGTTGTATTTGCATGTTTTTCTCTTTTTTTTGTATCGCATTCGCATACCGTGTAGGGATCTTAGCTTTCGTAAGCATATCTTACGGTAATTTCACTTCAAATCCATAGATTCCCAGTCTGGAGCTCGTCGCGGTAAGATGTGTTTGTGCACACACTGCACGTGCTTTGGCGGCTCGACTTGGGGATCCTTCACTTTTGTTGTTTTTGTCCCTACAAGCTGTGCACTCTAACGGCCTTAACGAGGCCACTCACGTGGACATATAGGTCGAACTTCAAACTTTTAGACCTTCGTTCAAAAGTTTATGTCGAAATTACGTTCTTTTTTTAATAGTATAAAACAGTCCGATCCTCTCTTCTTTCTCTTATTTATTTTTGGACTGTCCTTCTGTTAGAAAATGCTCCAAATTATATAAACATTCGACCGAGCAGTCAATTCTTTTTATTTTTGGCTTGTAACTTCTATTTTGTTTAATTCTATTAACTTTTTTTACTAATTGCTATTTTCAAAATTCTGCCCATTTTCAACTCTATCAACCGCCCCCCCCCCCCCCCCCACCCCCACCCCCACCCCCTCCATCCCGAGTCAGGCCACCGATCTTATCTAATTTCTTTTTGACCACCCGGTCTAATCTAGCGACCAAATTTAATGAGTAGAATTTTCTTTATTAAGTATATTAGAGATGCGCATCAAAATTTTAAAGGCCCACTATTTAATTTTTGGATGTAAATTTCAAAATTGTCCGCTTAATTTTTTGTTCTGTCCCGGGACAAGCCCCTGGCTATCCAGAGACAGGCCCGGGACGGACATGCTCGAAACTCTAGTGGTATATGAGTATGTAAAAATTATTTGCACTGGCACTCGCACTCCAATCCATATTTCGTAAAAGGTACTATCTTTGAATCACAAGATTTTCTTGAAACACATTCAGATGCATTAGTAATGTTAAAAAAACAACAACACACAAATCAGTAGCAATATTGCATTGGAATTTGTTCCAGCATTTTTAAAACAGAAACGTCATGTACCCAGTTTATGGTTATTGTAAGAAGATTCAAAGTAACGCCATTGGAATACTGACGTCATTCAAATTCAAATTTAACTATATTATTACGATACTTCGCCACATTAAAATAAAAACTGGTCTACTATTAAACCTTAACCCCTGTCATATTTTTATAGCAAACAGACAACGTTGTTTGCAGGTCGGGTTTATTTTAAAAGATGAAAGAAATAAAAAGTACCTTTTGTCAAATATATCATGTCAAAATATTACCGTTGAATATGTTTTATTTATTGTGTACGAAGACAAAATAAAGGTCCAAAAAGTGACTGTCGCCGACCATAGCTAACAGGGACATTGGCGATAAATCTACGAAACGGCGTCTGAACAAAGCCGCTACAAACACCTTTTTCTTGGTAAAACGCGGACCGGAACGGAATGGAATGGAACGGCACGGAATCAGATAGCTAATGCAATTTGTTTGTATTTATAAAACAATAAACATATGTATCGGTCAATCGGGTTGTGGTCTTTACGAAACTTATTGAACGTCAAGTAGGATGAAATAAAAACAAAATTAAATGAACTCTTGACTCCCGGACGAAGCCCACAAAGTGTAAGAATAAAACCAGGCCCGTATTTAGGGGGGGGGGGGTCTCGGTTCCTCCGAACCCTCCCGCAAATGCTGAGGTCCACTTTTCTCTCTTTTTTAATATTGCACAAATAGGTGACTGTAACTTTCACAACTCTCCCATAAAACAATATTTGCTTGTCTTAGCCATTTAGAAACCCACTTACCAAAGTAGCAGTGTATATGATTCGGTATTTCTAACTAATTAGGCCAAAAGAGAGAAAATAAAATAAAAGGAACCTACATGATTGTAGCAAGAATGTTTAATTGTACTTGCTGCTATATCGGTGATCTCGTAGCATTTCATAATTACATGACAACAGAGGCGGGTCTAGGGGGGCAGGGGCCCGTCCAACCCCTAAATTTTGCGATATGTATAATGTTATTATATATTAATTTCTTTCTTTTTTACGATCCCCCCAAAACCTCCCACAAAGTTCCCTTGGCATTCCACCTCATATCATTGGGGCCCCTAAATGGATTTTCTGGATCCGCCACTGGACAATGACAGCAGTTTACCTTATATTGATTTATCAACCAAAGTTAGAAATAAAAGGTTCACAACAGAAAGTAATCCTGTTAGGTCAGGTCATAGGTTTTAACGTGCACATTCAGACCAAGCAGTTGTAGCACACGCCTGTCATGGGCGCAGGTGTCGACATTCGTCGGTTCCTCCGTTCAGGACAGGAAAAGGTTTGAATTGGGTGGGAGAGGGGGTCGCCCGCGCTGACATGTGCACAGGCAGCCAGACCAGGGTCTGTAGCCGACGAGGGTTGGTTTTGGTGCTCTTCAATTTGGAAATGTCCCGTAGGATTAAGCCCAATTAGAAAATGTTACGTACTTTCTTTAAAGTAATTTCCAAGTATTTCAAAATGTTTTGTTGCCAACATGTTGATGCTATTTTGATGATATGACGCATCAGTGACACACATGAAATGGGATGCAGTACCTTATGAAATACCTTTTTGCTGAAAAAGACTGCAGCTGTACTTTTAACAGGGTCTGCATGTGTTGGCGGTGATTGGTAATGATATAATGTTTATGAACGTAATGTGTTTTGTTTTTCATAAATGTGTACATTATTAAAGGAACTGATCATAGTTCTGAGGTACACGCACCATTTTCTGTTACTAAGGTTATAATAAGCACTTGCCGAACATATTTAATATATACCTCGGGTCAATATCCCAGGTCAACACCACGGGTCAATTCTTTTAACTCTTGTTGTGTGCTAGAATTTCGTTTCCTTGCCCACTGGACAGGGTTATCCAGCTTTTGCACGGTGCTAGAAAAATCAGTCTGACCCTAGGGCTAGATAAATATGTCCGACCCGGGGACTAGACGATTCCTACATACGCGTGACGTCATAACTCATGTTTTACGACGATTGAAGTCATAACTCATGGTTTTAAATATTTTGTTTGCCATTTCACACTGTATCATTGTTTTAAAAATATTTAAACAAATTAACATTTTCAACTTTATATTTATTGGTAAGTTGAACATACTTATGTCGTTGCATAAGGTGGACTATATTTTTCCGCGTATGGTTAAATGAGTTTGCAGGTGAAATGTATACGAATCGTATTACAATAAATAGACCGTAGCTTACAAAATTAATGTTTTGTTACTGTAATTAAATGAGCAAGAAAAAGAATCAATCACCGTTGTGAGGTATAGATAAGGCAATTCCAACACTCGGTAAACCTCGACCCTCACGAAACAACATTTTGTCCCTCGGATTGGAATAGCCTTATCTATACTTCACAACGGTGATAGATTCTATTAATCTTGGATTTTTATATTTCTTTAATAACATTAATAACAAAAATACTTCTACAAAATAATCGACAATCGTTTTTTGAAAATAAAAATTGTTAAATTACACATGCCAGGAAAACGCGTTTTAGGCTTTCAGAGATTTAACATTTTTGCGGAGAGCCATGCCCCAGGAACCCCATACAAAGTTCGGGCGTTTTGCGCTCTCAAGCAACTTCGAATCGAAAAGCCCCCGGCAAATACCTAGTCGAACCATCCCACTCGAAATGCTGGCTACGAGCCTGATAAAACAACGTAAACCATATAAAGTCCATCTAAAGAACACGTAACTATTAAAAATGTAACTATATACCTTAAGAAAAATAGCTGAATGTAACCATTAAACTATAGTTTCATAACTTGAATGCATGCTGTGTTCATGTAATATGAAAATTTAAATGTATGCCAAGTTTGCAGTTGGGGGGAATTAGAAGTATCGTTTTCTGTAAAACAGAAGTGGTACGTCAAGTCTTGTAAACTTGAATGTATGCCATGTTTACAGATGAGCAAAAGAGACACACCGCGGGCTCGAACCCTTAAAGTAGTGGTACGTCAAGTCTTGTAAACTGGAATGTATGCCATGTTAAACAAACAAGGTTGACAAAAATCTGATTATTAAAATATATACAGACGCGGGATTTAATATATGTTTGTATGTATGTATGTATGTATGTATGTATGTGTGTGTGTATGTATGTATCTATTGATGTATGAATATCTATATGTTGTATGTATGTCGAGGATGACTGTTACATACATAGATAGGCGATCATTAAAGCCTTTCTGGCCTCACAAATTGTCCCATGCCGTTGCTGGGACTCGAACATAAGGCTCCGAATCGTCCGCAAATTGCAAGACTAACCACGATACTCTTTAACTCAACCACATGCATGGGGCCTACAATCTGCGCGTTCGATAACCGCTTACGTGCATGAAACAGTGGGCAGACCTGGCACTGGCTAGTATGTATTGATGTATGAATATATACTGTATGTATGTCGATGTTGACTGTTACATACATAGATATTAACGCGCTGGCGTAGGGGGTAATTAAATCCTTTCTGGTCTCATAAATTGTCCCATGCCGTTGCTGGGACTCGAACCTTTGTGTGTATTCATATACACATACACTTACATACATATAATTACATACATACATACATACATACATACATACACACACATACATACTTACATACAGACACACACACACACACACACACACACATACACACACACACATACACACACACGGATTCCCCAATAGCTCAACAGGTATCGTGGCAAGTCTGCATGTTGCGGGCGATTCGATAACATGATCCATGAGCTAGCCGTACTGGATGTAATATGAAGCCGTTTGCTAACCATACTGGATGTAAATCCCATCCACCGACTAACTGACATTTGTGGGGGGGGGGGGGGGGGGGGGGGGGCAATGACAAATTAAAACAAAAAATAGTGTCACAAATACTGATGCAATACATTGTTCTGATTTCACCATGACTGGCAAGTTTGGCCAAACCTTTTTATTAGTTGTTCCTCAGATTTAAATTATAAGTTGCAAAATTTATGGGGGCCGGGCTCGACCCCACCCTTAGGTCCGTCTTTTAGTGTATTTGCGCATGTCGAGCGTTTTGAGGTGTACGTTGTCTGCCAAATATAATACTTTTGGTTCACTCCAAAAGCCCCGGTAGTGCCAGAAAGAAATACCGGTTACGGTTTCTGTTAACTGTTGCAACTAAACATTCATTCAAACCACTCGTGGCCAAAGGTGAATGTAAAAGTTGTTGCGAGAATTTAGATAATACACAGAAATATACGTTCAAACCGATAGATTAGTCTGAGACCCACAAAACAAGCCATCAGTGCAAGACCGTATTTAAGGGGGGGGGGGGGGGGGAGAGGGGAGAGAGGGTGTTCGTCCGAACTTTCCCACAAAAGCTGTGATCCATGTGGGGGTTTTTTTTCGGGGTTTTTTTTAATATTATTTAAATACCTGATTGTAACTTTTGCAACTCTCCCATAAAACAATATTTACTTATGTTCGTTGTTTAGCACTAATCTAACCAACGTTGCAGTGTACATGATTTAGAATTTCTAACTAATCTGGCAAAATCAAAACAAAGGAACCTACATGTAGCAACGAATTTTAATTGTACGTGTTGCTATAGTGACGACCTCATAGCATTCAATAATCACATGACAATGACAGTTCACCTTCCAGTATAACAGTATAATATCTATTAAAAAAATGTAATAATAATAAAAAAAAAAAAAAAAAAAAAAAAAAGAAGGAAAAAAAATATGTTTAAAAGCAGACATACACAAATTGAAATTCACCTTACCCTAACCAAGGTCATATCCTTTTCGATACGAACGATCAAATACCCCCCCCCCCCCCCCCCAAAAAAAAAAAAAAAAACACACACAAAAAACAAAAACAAAAACACAAAACAAAAAAAACACAAAAAAACACACACACACACACACAAAAAAACAAAAAAAAACAAAAACAAACCCACCCACAAAAAACAATAAACAACAATAAACAACAAAAAACACAAAAAAACAAACAAAATAAAACAAAACAAAACAAAAACAAAAACAAAAAGCAACAACCAACAACACACAATTGAAACAGGACACACACACACAAACCCCCACCTCACCTTCAATGTGACTAAAAGTTAAAAACTAAAACTGAATAAATAATAAGATTAAAGGCATACTGTCACAGATTTAAGGACCTTATTTCTCTAAAAATGGATAATAAATAAAATGTGCACTACTTGTTGGAAACCAAATCTAGTTATCGCATAACCTTAACTGAACCATGATGGAGTAAAATCCATGTCATCCCTCTCGGTAATTTTAGTTTTTGAATTATGGACCATCGACATAATTCAGTTATTTTTACAAAATGTCATTACTAAATGAAGTATGGTGGTTATGAATATGGTTGAATAAAGTACATTTAGGGACAAATCAAATTATTGTTGTCCAGGTAATACTTTGTTTGACCAATAAATAGGTCAGTGGTCTGTGACAATATGCCTTTAAAATAGAAAAGGACATGCCACTTGAAGTGCTCCCTGTCGTTATACGAGTTGTCACTCAGGCTTTATCTATCTAATAAAAATAATAGTTTAAATAATAAAAATATAAACACTAGTAATAATAATAATAATAATAATAATAATAAATCACTGAAGTAAAATGTTTAATAAATAAATGAAACTGATAGCTAAATAATTATTATTAAATAGTAATAACAGTAACAATAATAATAGAATAATAATTAAATAGAATAAATAAAATAAATAAAATAAATAAAAAATAAAATAAAATAAAAATATTGTCTCTTCATTGTACAGTTTTAGTCTTCAGTTTCGGAATCGTTAGCAAAAGTAGTTTTGTTTTGGTTTTTTCACGTAAAAACTCAAACAGATCAACCCTTTTTATTTTCCCACTTTCTTTCATCTTAAGAAAAACGTCTGCGTCTTTTGTCCAAGCCAGGGGCGTTGCCAGCTTTTCAGGTGGAGGGGGTTAGAAAATGAGTGAGGTTGCTAGGGGGTCCGGGTCCCCCCCTCCCCCCCCCCCCCCCTCCCCGGAAACAAAATTGTATTTCTAGCAGCCAAATGCTGCATTCTAGTGTATTTTGAAAGGCAATTTAAAGCTCATTTGCTAAGGTATTTTAGGCAATTCAGGCCCGTAGGAACGACTTTCGGAATGTATGTGAGTGTGTATGTGAGTGTGTGTGTGTGTGTGTGTGTGTGTGTGTGTGTGTGTGTTGGGGGGGGGGGGGGCACTGACGGATCGGGTACAAACTCTATATCAGAACAAAAAAAAATAGATGCTCTCTGGATGAAACATTTCACCGGTAGATATTGGCCATCAAACTTATTTGTCAAAAACATCAGACATATAAACAGTTGTGAATAGTTTTCTTTAAATGTTATGAATGTGTTTCAAAATACAAAAAAAATATGTTTGTTCACTGTCATTGGTGTTACAATCGTATTTATGTAATGGTTAATCATTTTAAGAAACTTTTTATATGTTATTATAGACATCGTATGTATGCTACAACATGCACTTTTTCAGTTTTTCCAAATGCGTTTCTTTGGAGAGCATGGATTAATTATTTGTCATTGGTGTTATCTGTCATTGGTGTTACCAAGTACTGAGTAACACCAATGACCATTAGTAGCACCAATGACAATGCGTTTTAATAAGATGCCGTTTTCTTCGCTTTGCATATTGTTAAAGAGGCTTGTGCAGCATCATAGTTGCATAATGGCACTTTGGGTAACATAAATGTTTTGCTGGAATGTGAAGAGTATACCTTCTACGGCCCTACCTGCGTTATGCTTGGTTCGCGCAATTAACATCCGATTTGTTGGCATCTGCTTGGCGTTCTTCTGTGGGGTTTTCTTCACAGTTAGTAAAGATTTCCATTAACCATAAAGTTCAGACAAGTAAGTATCTAAATACAAAACTTTGCAGACTCCTAAAACCATTAAGTTTACTATAGTCCGTCACATTCTTCTACAAAAGTGTTTTTAGTTAATAATTTTAGTTTGGTTTGACGTAGGAAGACAGTTAAAAGTGTTTGGAAATAAAAAATAAATACTATTTTTGTGTCCAATTTACAAAACAATCGGCTCAGAAATAAATAACATGTAGTAAATTTCATAGTATGAAAAAAGCGTTCCCTGTGGAATACTAAAATTACCAATATCGGGCCCACTTGACTCGTAGAAATCGACTTAAAATGGAGGAAGATGATTAACATTCGATGCCTGTCACATGTCCTCATACGTGCCAGATCAACAAGTGTATGACTTTTAAGCCCCCTATTGTTAGAAATTGTTTTCAGTTATTAGGCCTATATATTCGATCTGCAAAAGGCATGCTACATTTTTGTGACTCGACTGTAGTGAATAATCCATTCGTAACAATTGCAAATAATTGTATAAATGCTGTTAATTAAGAATCAACTCATTAGAAAATTGATATTTAACAATCTATTTACTGGTATGAACGTAATGCCTATCTGTATCGACATAAAGTTTTAGCGATGGGTGTTGATAAAATGCGGGCCGGACCGGAACGCTGGATAAACTGAATTTTTTTTCCTTTAAAAAAAAATAAACAAAGTGTTCGTCCACTGTGCATAGTTCAGAAATATATATATTTTATTATGTAGGTTTTTTGTTTTTTTAATTAACAATGTCGAACAGCGCATGCGCGGGAATGCTATTTTTCCAAATGCTAAACGCAGTTAGAAACTACTAACCTGTCCTGTTTAGAGGTTAAGTTTATCATAAAGAAAAGTTAAAATCATACCGAAAATGTATTACCAAGCTGTAGTCAAATATCGGAAAATTACATTACGTACGTTTTCATTTTCAATACAGGCTATTTAAATTTTATCTTTAAAAATATTGAAAATCCTGCATTAAAATAGCTTTTTAGTTAAACGGAAAGAGTTAACTCTTTTGAATAATGGCGCAGTTCGTATGATTTATTTCTCGAATAATGACATAATTTGTTTCATTTGCTGTATAGTGTATGCAATGAACACATTAGAATGACATCACGTATTTATAAAGCGTCCTCGTTTTCTGAAAATATTTGGAACATTTAACGTAGATTTTGCACAATCTCATTAAAATTACCTCTACTGGTCTACCAGTAGATCTAACAGCATTGCGTGGACTCCCAAGTCCAACTGACATTTCGTCTATAAATAGCAATTTAAAATCGACCAATTAGACTTGGCCTTTTATAGCGTTATTCGGGAGCATACAAATTCTAAAAATATCGAGCGAGACTATTTATGCAATCTAGGCGAACGTGTTGGTCTATTTCAATATTTAAAAAAAACTGACGGAAAAGTGCAGTAATACATTCTGGATTTTATACTAGTATAAACAGATTTTATGGCTATACCATCACATTTTAGTTTTTTGTCTTGAAACTAATTTTATATAAAATGTTATATTGAAATTAGTTTCCAGCATTCTTCGTAATTCTCCCGAATCATTTCGTATACCCTCAGCATAATCTCGAATTCTTTTCAAATCACTGGCATGATTTTGCAAGTAGGGTTTTAATTGGTCGAATGAAAGGTCAACTGGACATGAGCTCCAACTGGGTGCTGTTAGATCCACAGGTAATAGTAATTAACCAGTGGAGCTTATTTTAATTAGATTGAGCTTTGCAGCGCTTGCGTAAAAAAGAAAAGTAGGATTACAAAAAAGAAAAAGAAAAAAAGAAAAGAAAAAAAGATTACAACGTTTTACTCGTTATTGGGAATATAAAAAAGTAAAGTAAAGTGCGTTTTATTTAACGACGCCACTAGAGCACATTGATTTTTTTTATCTTATCATCGGCTATTGGACGTCAAACATATGGTCATTCTGACACTGTTTTTCTGTTTATTTTGCTGCTTTTTTTTCTTGCTTTTTTAAGGAAACCCGCCACATAGGCTACTATTTTACGACATACAGCAAGAGATCTTTTATTTGCGCTTCCCACAGGCAGGATAGCACAAACCATGGCCTTTGTTGAACACGTTATGGATCACTGGTCGGTGCAAGTGGTTTACACCTACCCATTGAGCCTTGCGGAGCACTCAATCAAGGTTTGGAGTCGGTATTTGGATTAAAAATCCCATGCCTCGACTGGCATCCGAACCCAGTGCCTACCAACCTGTAGACCGATGGCCTAACCACGACGCCACCGAGACCGGTTTGGGAATATAAGTATACGATAAAATAGATTTTGAACCTTAATATCAACACGAATACATAAATTAACGAATAAATAAATCTTTAATTTAATATTTAAACAAAATTAAGAGTCTTAATTTAGTATATTTTTTAAAACTGTCTGCCCGCCCGTATCTTATCAATACAGAAACACACAATTATTCTAATAGGCCTTTAATAGTTGCAGGCTGAAGAAAAAAAAAGTTTTTTTTTTTTTTTTTTTTTTTTTTTTTTTTTTTTTTTTTTTTTTTTTTTTTTTTTAGGGAAACTTTAATTACATACATTTGCTAACAAGTAGTGGTAGTATCAAGACTAATTGTGTTTCAAGGATCCAGTCTTGAATGTCATTGGTGTTACATAATGCCATTGGTGTTACACATTGTCATTGGTGTTACCTTTTTGTGATTGGTGTTACGCAAGAATATTTTAGCTGTCATTTCTCAAGAAACTTTGTTTTTAAAATTTAAATTGTTTATTTAGGAAAACATACCTTCTACCTTTATGACTTTGATGAAATTTATTTTGAAGGACTCCATATTTTTAAATAATTAACTAATTTAAGTCACATACAAAATATCCGTGTGGAAATGCACATTTACACCCTTGGATAGTTTTTAATTCTAAAGTTATTCCATATACATGCATGTTATTACGGACACCCAAATAACACATCCATGTTCTCTTGATTGGATCACACTGCTCAACTATCCCACTTGTCCGGTAACACCAATGACATAATGAGCTTGTTCATAGACTAACATGTGTCTGCACGTGCAGACCGATTACAGTTCTGCGTGGCCAGATGTAATTCTATGTCTCTTTGTTCATCTAGTTTCCAAAAGTTAACAATGAAAATGTATATCTTTAAACTGTTTTATTTTGAATTTGTTTTGAAAAGTGACCCTTTCTGTAGAATGACCCTTATAGGCGATGCTTAATACATCAATGTGTTCTAGTGGTGTAGTTAAGCAAATCAAACATTAACAACTAGGGGCGTTGACGATACACTTACGGAACGGTGTCTGAACAAACCCGCTACAGACTATTGCGTACATGCGCTGCTGCGCAGGACAGGAAGAATATTAATTGGTGTAGCCGTGTTTTTAAAATGATCAACTGAAAAGTAAGTAGGCATATTACATCAAGTATAGAGTAATTAATATTGAATTTCATGTGTTAGTGAATGCGTGCATTCGAAATTATGTCCTTGTAAGCCAGAAACATGTACCAATGAATTACAAGTGACCAAATTACAGAGTGGAGCCTACACCAAGACTGGCAAGATCGATGACAGTGGGTGTTGGTAAAACGCGGATTGGAACGCAATAAAATATGCAGTAGAGTATTGTAATTTCGAGACCCTAAGGTTTGACTTGATCGGAAAGACCATACTTTGAAACTGACAGCAATAAATAGAGGATTCGTCACGAGTATTTTTTAATATGGAAAATATCAACTGAGTCAAATGTTAATCGGTATTTGTCGAGGCTCTGCCGATATAAATACCGATTAACTAGACGAGGTTGATATTTTACATATTGAAAAACACGAGTAGCGAATTCTATTTATCTTATAACACTTCTAAAATAACATTTTAATTCAATTTTTAGTAAATCACAGTACTAAAGTCGCAGCCATCGGTAATATGACGTCATCACAATTAGCACAAATTAGTTTGACGTCACGCATTTTAAACAAATCTTTGAAAACGTTACGCTCATGTACACGGGTCTTGTTGGCTTGTAAGCAAATGACCCATCCACAGCAACACATTACCTAGAGACCTTACAAATTTGCATACCATTATTAATCGGGTTAATAAAGTAAATTATCACATGGGTTTATGACATGGATATCATGGGTAAGTTATTGGATAAACAATGTTACTTACCTGTACATAAATATGTTTATAGCAATGTCAAATGAAAATCAAATTCACTGGAACATTGCAGATATAATAAACACCGTTGTATTTCCGGGGTGAACACAAGAATTAGGGAAAACAGTTAAAACTATATAAACACAAAATGTCATGGGCGGCACTGTACAAAATAGTAGTACGGCCATGTCGTGTATCTCTTTGAAAAGTGGTACGGCCACGGTGCCCCTGATTTTGTTCTTGTTATAGCTGTGTGTATCGAATTATTTCTGTAAAACTTGTTCATAATCTCTTAGTGTCTCTTCTGATGTTTTTATTAGCAAAACCAACGGTTGAATTAAGCGCAGGCGTGCTCGTGAATTTCACGAAACTCGCCAAGTCTTGAACTTAAATACTCTCGATTTTACAACACTCGACCATATAATGTAGCTGAAGAATAGGAATCTATCACCGAATGTCCGATAGGTGGCGTTCGTGCACTATATCCAATTCGGGCTTCTAAATTTGTATTTTCGAAACACACCAATTGGTATATCTACTCTATTATTCCCGAACTAATTGTTAATTACGGCAAATGACCCCATTCGTTAATCTCATTAGAAATACAAATAAACAGTTTAAAGCAGTTTGGGGTTAGCCCATATCATGACTGGCCTCACGTAAGTGGGCGAAGTCAGCTACTACTTCACCTTGTTCAACTTCACAGTGACCACTTAATTCACTTCACTTCTAATTAACATTGTATGCGTTCGAAGTGACATTGGTACCACAGAATCAGGTATATCTATAGCCCGGACCACACCCGTGTGTGGCGCTAAATGTAAAATGCGCTACTGACTGTCGAAGCGTATAACTTGTAATAATTATACAGTTCATTTTGTACACTTGTATATACAGTATATCCAATATGTTTTAAATTCAAATCGCTTATTTTGTTCTGATAATTATAAAACTGTTACTTGATCACGACGAGTACTGTTTTCGTGACCCACAGCTAGGGCTAAATGACCGGTTATAGGTGAAATTGGTCTGTTTCACAAGAAGGCAAAAAAAAAGAAAAAAAAAAAAAAAAAAAAAGAAAAAAAAAAAAAATTAATTTTAATATGTAACAGACACCATCTTTTCATTTTTTTTTTATCGTCTTGGTAAAACGAACAAACAACTTCCACCAAAATCATCTTTATTTAATAGCTGATATATTGGTGGTGGGGGGGGGGGGGCTGACAAATTGTTGGTACAGCAACAAATAAAAAGATAGAAATCGGAGAATGGGTCGACCAAGGTTTCTACTACGACGCAAGTACCTGAGGTGAGCTCTCAACCGACTGAGCTTGATCCCGCCTGAGGTGATTAGATCCTACGACGCAAGTACCTGAAGTGAGCTCTCAACCGACTGAGCTTGATCCCGCCTGAGGTGATTAAATGCTATCCGCAGGTAAGAGCTGCTTTAATTTTAACCCAGGGTTAGGGTATATTTAACTCGAACAACGCATGTTTTAATCGGTGATTAAATTCTCAGGGCAATATTACAAGAAAATGCCAGACATATAATTTACAATATCAAACTAGTGTATATATTAAACTGAATTGTTTGGTAAGATGACACAAGCAAAACATAGTACTTGAACAGAAAAATGCATTTGTTTTATCGAGTGTTTCAGTACTAAAGTTAGAGGACGCTAGTTTTCCCGGTTATTGCATAATGACTCGACTGTAATCGACCTTATCGATCCAACCGGAGGGCACTATAGGTTTCATATCCGTCCGTCTGTCTGTCTGGCTGTCTGTTATAATATCATATTGTTGCATTTATAAATCAAATGCCAGTAAGCTAAAAATAGAAGGAACAAATATACTTTTTCTTAATATCTAAACAAAATGGATATTTTGCATCTAAACTCTTCATATATAGAAAACATACACGAGTTTATAAACGTGTATAGCCCTATAATCATGGATCCTAAAGGTTTTATTTGGTGTTTAACACATTAGAAGTAGGTGCCATCTTGCTTCTAGATAGAACAGTAACATAGAGGGCTGGTTACCAATACCATCAGTGTTTGTAGCTTTAAAAACAGATATTGTTATTTACAGGTATGGCTTTTTCACAGATCATCTTTGAAGTTATTCTGGTAATCGCTCTTATTAGAGACAACTCTGTTGAAGGTAAATATTCACGAACTTTGAGATACACGCATTGGCGTGAGTGCCTTAATATTCAGAAAGTCAAATTTAATCTTTTAGATACGTTGACGTGAGTGTCTTTTGGACCTAGTTACCTATCAAGACAAAAAAAACAAAACCAAAAAACCCAACAAGACAAGAATGTATTTATACTCGAGCCGTTGCACAACGCCATAGGAGGGATATATACATATACAAGTTATAACATCTACGTGACAAGGTGGTTGATAATAAACGTATACAGAGACCAGTAATTAAAATTCTGTAAGAACATTACACTATAAATACATTAGATACACGTACATATGTAAGAACATTACACTATAAATACATTAGATACACGTACATATCTAAGAGCATTATACTATAAAATACATTAGATACACGTCATATGTAAGAACATTAATACATTAGATACACGTACATATGTAAGAACATTACACTATAAATACATTAGATACACGTACATATGTAAGAACATTACACTATAAATACATTAGATACACGTACATATGTAAGAACATTACACTATAAATACATTAGATACACGTACATATGTAAGAGCAGTACACTATAAATACATTAGATACACGTACATATGTAAGAACAGTACACTATAAATACATTAGATACACGTACATATGTAAGAACATTACACTATAAATACATTAGCTACACGTACATATGTAAGAGCATTATACTATAAAATACATTAGATACATGTACATATGTAAGAGCATTATACTATAAAATACATTAGATACACGTACATAGGTGAGAGCATTACACTATAAAATACATTAGATACACGTACATATGTAAGAACATTAATACATTAGATACACGTACATATGTAAGAACATTAATACATTAGATACACGTACATATGTAAGAACATTACACTATAAATACATTAGCTACACGTACATATGTAAGAGCATTACACTATAAATACATTAGATACACGTACATATGTAAGAACATTACACTATAAATACATTAGATACACGTACATATGTAAGAACATTACACTATAAAATACATTAGATACACGTACATATGTAAGAACATTAATACATTAGATACACGTACATATGTAAGAACATTACACTATAAATACATTAGATACACGTACATATGTAAGAGCATTAATACATTAGATACACGTACATATGTAAGAACATTACACTATAAATACATTAGATACAGGTACATATGTAAGAACATTAATACATTAGATACACGTACATATGTAAGAACATTACACTATAAAATACATTAGATACACGTACATATGTAAGAGCATTAATACATTAGATACACGTACATATGTAAGAACATTACACTATAAATACATTAGATACAGGTACATATGTAAGAACATTATACTATAAAATACATTAAATACACGTACATATGTAAGAACATTACACTATAAAATACATTAGATACACGTACATATGTAAGAGCATTAATACATTAAATACACGTACATATGTAAGAACATTACACTATAAATACATTAGATACACGTACATGTGTAAGAGCATTACACTATAAATACATTAGATACACGTACATATGTAAGAGCATTACACTATAAAATACATTAGATACACATACATATGTAAGAACATTAATACATTAGATACACGTACATATGTAAGAACATTAATACATTAGATACACGTATATATGTCAGAGCATTACACTATAAAATACATTAGATACACGTACATATGTAATAGCATTACACTATAAAATACATTAGATACACGTACATATGTAAGAGCATTACACTATAAAATACATTAGATACACGTACATATGTAAGAGCATTAATACATTAAATACACGTACATATGTAAGAACATTACACTATAAATACATTAGATACACGTACATGTGTAAGAGCATTACACTATAAATACATTAGATACACGTACATATGTAAGAGCATTACACTATAAAATACATTAGATACACATACATATGTAAGAACATTAATACATTAGATACACGTACATATGTAAGAACATTAATACATTAGATACACGTATATATGTCAGAGCATTACACTATAAAATACATTAGATACACGTACATATGTAATAGCATTACACTATAAAATACATTAGATACACGTACATATGTAAGAGCATTACACTATAAAATACATTAGATACACGTACATATGTAAGAACATTAATACATTAGATACACGTACATATGTAAGAACATTAATACATTAGATACACGTACATATGTCAGAGCATTACACTATAAAATACATTAGATACGCGTACATATGTAAGAGCATTAGATACACGTACATATGTAAGAACATTATACTATAAATACATTAGATACACGTACATATGTAAGAACATTACACTATAAAATACATTAGATACACGTACATATGCAAGAACATTACACTATAAAATACATTAGATACACGTACATATGTAAGAACATTAATACATTAGATACACGTACATATGTAAGAACATTACACTATAAATACATTAGATACACGTACATATGTAAGAGCATTACACTATAAATACATTAGATACATGTACATATGTAAGAGCATTACACTATAAATACATTAGATACACGTACATATGTAACAGCATTAATACATTAGATACACGTACATATGTAAGAGCATTACACTATAAAATACATTAGATACACGTACATATGTAAGAGCATTAATACATTAGATGCACGTACATATGTAAGAACATTACACTATAAATACATTAGATACACGTACATATGTAAGAACATTACACTATAAAATACATTAGATACATGTACATATGTAAGAACATTAATACATTAGATACACGTACATATGTAAGAACATTACACTTAAATACATTAGATACATGTGCATATGTAAGAACATTACACTATAAAATACATTAGATACACGTACATATGTAAGAACATTACACTATAAATACTTTAGATACACGTGCATATGTAAGAACATTACACTATAAAATACATTAGATACATGTACATATCGAGGGGTTAGTGCCAGAACCACTTATCTCCTTCCCACTTCAATCTGAGAAAACTGCACTGAAAACTTTGGAATGAACTTAAAAATCGGAAACTTAACTTTTGCTAAACATTTTGCTTTTAGATGCTAGCAGTTATTTTTTTTAGTATAAAACTTAAAAGTTTTGTCTGCTAATAATAATAGATCATGGTGTAATTAGATGAAGAAATATTTAATTTATTCTGGCGCCTGGAATTTGAATACAAACAGCTCCAACAAGCATGCCAGAGCAAGCTATTTTATAAACAGTGTTTCTTACAGCCCAGCATGTGACAAATTGTGTGAAATCTCAAGTGAAGAATAATGTTATCTTGCAGTGAGTCCACATGGCATACTGTAAACGTTCAACTTCGCAGCAGCTCTGAAACACCTAATTGGGCCTGTGTTGTTAATACTTTGAAAATGTACTGAAAGCAGGAAGTAATTGTAAACAATAACAAATTATCTCTGGATGGCAGACACTGGCAAGGGTCATGGTTGTTTCCAGCTGTGAGCACAGTAACCTTATCCTACACTGAGATGGTGAATCAGGTTCCCTGGTATTGTAGCACGTTGCTAGAAGCACTTAAAAACTTTAGAAAAACAATTTGTTAAGCAAAGCAAATCCTGAAAACATTCATTATTACATGAAATGTAAGCTATCATACCAGTTTTAACAGATATATTTATTACATTAATTATTACATGAAATGTAAGTTATCATACCAGTTATAACAGATATATTTATTACATTAATTATTACATGAAATGTAAGCTATCATACCAGTTATAACAGGTATATTTATTACACTAATTAAACACGAAATGTAAGCTATCAGAGTAAACTGCACCATATCTGTAGTGTTGAGGTACTGACTGAATTAATAATGTTAATTCAACAGTTAAGATAAGTTAATACGTTTAATGAATTTTGATACACAGTAATTTAACGATTCAAAATGAATACAGGGCCAATAACTAAATTCGGCATTTTTTTCTTAAAAGTTTCCACGTTTTAACATGTTCTAAAACAAATGTTCTTTAACTTAATATTTAAACAGCAATTTAAAGAGAATAAAATGACAAATATATTTACAATCAACATGTAATGATTTCTAGCAGAATACGCATTTTCATAGGTTTTACAAAAATGCACAAAAAAACTCATTGTGTGCAAGATGTTTGCATGTAACATGGATCAGATATTACTGAAACAATGTTTACAAGTTATCTGTGATTAACACTGGTCCTTAATTCATTTTGTTGAGTATATTTTAAATATTCAAGTAATACTACTAAAGATAACTGTGTTGAAACCAAAATCTATTGATTGATATACTTTAAATTGCACAGATATGCACTGGTGTATCCGGGTAGCCAGGGATTGGGTACAAGAGGACCTTTCCTTTTCAAATATACCTCTTTTTTTCACAATACCAAGTTTTATAATGCATGTCGCCCCATAACATGTGTAAAAGCAGTGCCCTCTATCCCCACTCCACCCCCAGTATAAAATCCTGGCTACCCTAATATATATGCGCCGTTAAGGTTTATTAACTAGTTGGATATTGGCATGGATGGGAAAGAAATATTTAATTGGCACGCAAGCACATATTTTTATATGTCCTCTCTGTGAGGTATTTCGACACTTGGCCAATAAAATGGAAAAGGAAAATTGTCACCAGCATAGTAGCTGCTCCAAGAAAACAGCTACTAGGTATCATTTGTAGGCACTTCCTCGTTGACAGGAAAGTACATACCACAATCTTTAATTTAATGTACTAGTCCTGGGCACTGTTTGAAGTAAGACAAAAGCCGATGGGTCCACTAAGGGCAATCAATCATATATCCACTGAACTATGCTGACATGGGTGATATACTGTATGCGTGTACAGGAATGAACTTCTCTACTAGTCTTATTATATATAAATTGCAAATACATTGCGGTAACTGTAGATAAAAAATAAGACACATTTTCAGGTATAGTTTCATGTTCTGATTGTCAATGTTTTGAAACATTTTAATGTGTTCATTGAATAAAGATTGTTGATTAAAAAATTTAATAAATTGATATTATAATAATGATAACAGTGAATGCGATTAAGTACAATGAGATCAGGCGTAAACAAATATCTAAATACAGTTTAATGCATTCGTTGTCAGCATTGATCTGGTGCGTGATTAAGTATAATGTTTGTCTAATGCGCTCGTACAATGATAATCATGTACACACACATATTTTATTTAAACACACTATAGCAGTAACCACTTTGTTATAATGACCAGAGATCCCCCATCATTGGAACATCTGAAATGTTACAATTATTCCAATTAGTGTAGTAATATCTAGATATTTTAGCCCAGAAAATATGAATGTGCATACATTTCAACTACTACAATGAACAATATTTATTAGTACTATGCATATTTATGTTATGTCATTTACATAAAGGGGTCGCTTCTTCTAACCAATTAGTTATAATATGAACGGACTCTAATTTAAAGAAAAATGCTTGACCTTTATCTACTAATTCATTTTCAACTACTATATGTATTTCAGGTTTGTCCGAGCTTGTTTTAACCACTGCAAAACTGAACCTGCCATAACGCTAAATGTAGTTGATTTTTGGAACAGACATTCTTACTGGTATTGTTAAGCTATGAATAAACATTTAGAAATTAGTATAATGAGCCATTTTTAATTGGCCAATCAAAATAAGGGACACAAATGGTTTTGTAAACTTCCTGAAAAACGTCATCGACAAGTGACAAAAACAAAAGAGGTGAAACGTTTTTAACAACCGGTGTTTAAACATTAAAACAAGATTACTAGTACAAGTGTTTGTCTTTATTTCACACTTTCTGGATATTTGATTGAACCACGTCCTGGATTAATTTCATTAATTGTAAACACAGTGTGGTCGCCGCTGGACATGTGGCTGCAGCACTTAGCGGAGTCGCTCAGAAAGGGATAATATTACGTATACCTCTGTTGACCACTCTAGTATCGATTTAATGTTATGTAGCAAAGTATAGTTTTGTACGTGTTAGTAATTTAAAAAACAAACAAACAAAAAACAAAAACCATGACACCGCGAAAATTAAAAACCGCGAACTGCCTGCATTTTTAATATCACAAAAATTTACTGCTGCGAATAATACCCGTTTTACAGTATGTGTCAAATATTATATAATGTCTATAAAATATACAATGACTAGAAAAGTTAAAATCCTGTGATGATGCCTTCGAAATAATATAAACTAATTTCCCTCTATGCTAAGTAAATTAAAATATTTTATTGCGTATGGTCATAAAACATTTATCATCTTTGGGCCAGCATCCTTATTTTCATTTTTTATATATAATATTCACATTGTCTACGCAATACAGACATAGCTAGTTCATAATTTTTAACTAAGGTTGTTGTGTATGGGAGCCATGTTTAAAAAAAACGAAAGAAAGAAAGAAAACAATTTTATATTTAATGACACAATCAACCCAACTACAGGTATGTGGTGTCAGACATGTGGTTAATGACCATAAATATATTTTAGAGACGAAACTATGGGCAACTATTTATTTTAATTAGCATCCAGGGGATCTTTAATACATAGTATAGTACATAGTAATAGGATAGTACATAACATGGTCTGTAACACCAGTTGTGAAGCACTGGCTGGAATGAGAAGTAGTCCAATGATTCCACTAACAGGGATCGATCCTAGACTGACTGCACATCAGGCCAGCACTTTACTACTGGGCTACATCCTGCCCCCGGCAAATTAATTTAGTTATATTATTTTTTCTCTAATACACATAGTAACTATTCAAACTAAAATAAGGGAAAATAACTTTCCTTTTTAAGTAGTTTCTCTATGTCTCTGTTCAGTTAATATTTTCTCAACTGCGTGTTTCTTCTGTAGAGATAAATGAACTCTGCAATCACTTCTAATTAAACTATTTACATAACCGACATTTATTCAGCAACTAGTTAACAACACACACATTTTACCACATTCCAGATGTCTAAGAACTAAACACTTCCAGCCCCCCTCCTCCCATTGTCTGCAGCCCATCTCAGATTATCACCAACAGACTGGTCATCGTGTAGCGTAAACAATTAATTCTAGCTACCTGCTATTTCTTTGTAAGCCAAAACATCCAGCCAGAGATAGTTTAAATAAAACACCATCGCTGGATGTAAACACTTAGAGCTAGCACGTGTCATTAGCGTGTCATGCGGTCTGGCACCTAGGATTCAATCTCTCAGACAGTTTACAGCCCACCACAATCCAGTGTTGTAAGCTAACGTGTTATGTCTGTCAGCTATGGGTGGTACTACAAAATTCTAGAGAGACAGAATAAGGTAGTGCTAAAAACATGGTTTTGGCTTTTTGTGGAAATGGACATACAAAATAATTGGTTTGGGTTCTGATGTATAAAAGCACAAATAAATGATTGATTTGAATGAGATATTGTGAAATGATAGTACACATTTCCATGATGCTGACAAGGTAATTAACTCATTTTTGTATAATTCACCATGTAATGGGTTCTGACACTAACCCCTCGATATGTAAGAACATTAATACATTAGATACACGTACATATGTAAGAACATTACACTATAAATACATTAGATACACGTACATATGTAATAACATTACACTAGAAATACATTAGATACACGTACATATGTAAGAACATTACACTAGAAATACATTAGATACATGTACATATGTAAGAGCATTAATACATTAGATACACGTACATATGTAAAAACATTACACTATAAATACATTAGATACACGTACATATGTAAGAACATTACACGATAAAATACATTAGATACACGTACATATGTAAGAACATTACACCATAAATACATTAGATACACGTACATATGTAAGAACATTACACCATAAATACATTAGATACATGTGCATATGTAAGAACATTAATACATTAGATACACGTACATATGTAAAAACATTACACTATAAATACATTAGATACACGTACATATGTAAGAGCATTACACTCTAAAATACATTAGATACACGTACATATGTAAGAACATTAATACATTAGATACACGTACATATGTAAGAACATTACACTATAAATACATTAGATACACGTACATATGTAAGAACATTACACGATAAAATACATTAGATACACGTACATATGTAAGAACATTACACCATAAATACATTAGATACACGTACATATGTAAGAACATTACACCATAAATACATTAGATACATGTACATATGTAAGAACATTAATACATTAGATACACGTAAATATTCAATAACATTACACTATAAATACATTAGATACACGTACATATGTAAGAACAGCATAATACATTTACCACCGGTTGGTGTTTTTATAAATATAGATATAATCTAGATATACATAGTTTGTGGCCAAGTACTTACAAGCAAATAGGCCATCGTAATAATAATTATAGAGTTTTGTTTTGTTTGAATATGGACGATATGACCTATGTTGACATATTTAATTTTTTGTAATTAGTTTTTTGGGGGTTTTTTTGCTTTTTGTTTTGTTTTTGTTGGGGGTTTTTGGTGGGGTTTTTTTTTTTTTTTTTGGGGGGGGGGGGTAAATTTAGTATTTCTATATTTAATATAGAGCAGCTGCATACAACACATGCTCTTAGCTCAATAAATAGCTGTTGTTTTATTGAAGATATCGTCGTTCACAACCTGTCATGATACCGTTTTAACCATGCATTATTTATTTATTTATTTTATTGTTGTTCTTTTAATTTCTTTCTTTTTTATTTAATTGTTTGCGTTTGTTTGTCTGTTTGTTTGTCTGTTTGTTGTTGTTGTTTTGTTGTTGTTTTTTTGGGGAGGTCCGTTTTGGCTATAGATTGTGGTGCCATTTCAACCAACGCTAGGTTCCGTTTTGTTCAGTTTGGTTTTATTTTCGTCTGAGGCCGTTTTGGCACGGTTCCATTTTCGCTATACTGTAACTCATTTGCAGAATGTCGTCTATTGCTTTCTATTCGTGTGCATTTCGACATCATTCTGAACCGTTTGTTTTGGAATTCGTGCATGGCAGGGGACAATATTTCGAAATATGAGGTAGCCGGAAGTCGGTTCACATTGTTTTTACCTAGGTAACCAATTGTTCCGTTACATTAATTATATTTGCATAACCCGTGGGTTACCTGATCGGTTACTTCAAAGTTTCATTGAAATTATATTTTAAATGCATAGTGTTTATCTCAAATATAAAGTTAAAACAAAATACAAAAGAAAACATTTTACAAAACAGTTTTTTTAAAGGGACATTCCCAAGTTTGCTGCAATTTTTAAGATGTTATCGATTAACAAGGACTGTTTAACGATTGTAATTACATATCAAATATATTGTTCTGCATAACATATTAGTGGCTGTATATTAAACGTGTTTCTGATCATTCTAATATTTGTGTTAGGTTCAATTTCATTTTATTTCCTAAAGTTTATGTTTTTGTACGTACGAAATTATTTGAAGACAAAATCCAGTTCTGGCTTCTTACAAATATTAAGATGACCAGAAACACATTGAATGTACAGACACTGACATTCTAAACAAGAAAATATATTTAATATGTAAGATTAATCGAAGCAATATTTTATTAGTCAGAAATATCTTACAATGCAGGAAAGTCAGGAATGTCCCTTTAATATTTGCTAAAGTTAACAATATTGTAAAAGGACTGAATATCAACCGAGTACTGAAAGAAAATAATCATATGGAGGGATTCCTTTGTTCATTGTGCGATGGCTATAATACTTTATCTTTATCCATGGTATGCAAAAAATAAAAATAATAAAACTAAATTAATTAATAAAATTATAATACAGTCAGTCAGAAAACAGATCGCCCGTGAGACTGGTAGTTGCATTTTTTAACTGGTCTGTCAGATTTTTTACTCGCATTTTGCGAGCAGGCGAGTACTTTCTGCACCTCTGTGCAAGTATGCACAAATGAATACATGCTTGCGACCAGCTTGTAAAATTGCCAAATAGCTTACATGAGCTAAATGTTAGCTTGCAAATAGTTTGCATTGCGTGTACTAACAACCTTGTAACTACCTTGTGACAACCTAGCCGCAAGCATGCATTTTTGTTTGGGTATATATTGCTGCTTTCAGATTTAATTCACTATATGCATGTCACTCCAATGAAGTGTAAAACGTAGTGGACAATATTATATTTTGTTTTACAGGTGAAGCAAGTGTAGCTATTGATTGTTTGAATGGTGGATACCCTAATACAAATGCACAGTTAATCTGTGAAATAACTGGCAGTATAGTTAGTGGAATCCAATGGATACGGTCAAATGGTGGATCACCAGAAGAGATGATGCGATGTAATAGTGCCAACACAAAGTGTCTTGCACCTGGTTCTGTTACTGGCTACAGTGCTGTTATTGACAACTCCACACAGATTACTCTTACAATAGATTCCTACAACATTGCAACAGATGAAGGAAAATGGACGTGTGTTGATGGAGCTGCGGGTGTTGCATCATCATGTTCAATGGCTACCATAGGTAAGTTAACTGATCTTTTTTGGTTTAATTATTACTTCATAATTGGACATACACTATTGTCTCGTTCTGTTATTTGATGCCCAAGGGACTTTATAAATATTTTAAAATTCCAAATTTACGACACGGTGCTTCGCTTTTATCAACCTGACTAGTAAAACAACATAAATGACTTGATAGTATAATAAACTATTTAACTAAATATATTTCAGTTTGCATCAATAGAACGAAAAAAAAAAGCTTATTATTAGGCTTATTGGTAAGGTACGGTCGAGCAAAAACGACCACTCACGATACCCAAGTGACAATTTTCTTTTCTTTGGAACTACCTAATTGGTCAGTTTTGTGATTTTAGATGGGAAAGTCTACTTAATCAAGGGTTTTACAGAATTACAGTGCTAAAGTGATAATGCCCATTACGATTTGAGGGGCGTCCGCGCGGCTATCAGACAATACCTTCTGATCTTAATAAAAGAGGTACGTATTTTTAGTGTTTAGTCAGTGTCTGGGGACCATCTAAACAGACACCTGCTAATCTGGAACCACAGGTACTGGCCACGGAAAGAAAATACCAATTAACCAAGAACACTCCGATTATTATTTCAGTATGTGGGTTAATTTATGTATAAAACATAATACAGTTATTTCAACACTTTGACAATGGTGGGTTATTTTGTATTGGAAATTAAAACAAAAATTATATACTTGTTGCTGGCTTACTGGGATGGATATTATTACAGAACATTGCGATGCATCCGCAAAAATCAGGTATGTTTTGTTTCTTCAGTTCGAAGACTAATTCCTGACGTGACGCGTTAGGTATTATGTAACTAGCAGCTTGCCAGAGGGCATATTCACTGGGATGATACAAAATGGCTGCACTCGTTATATATAATAGCTGTCACATTTAAGTGTTTTATTAATTAACTATACGATTATACTTGTTGATATTAAACAATAATGTGCGTTATATATCGTTGGATATGCATACCAGGTCAAATGCCTTAATTGTCCCTTCCTTTTATTAGAAAAAACAATGTCCCATCTTCATTCGTCGATGGTGCAATGTTGATAATTCAGGCTTTTATTATTATTTTTTAAATCCTCTAAATTCGGGCAAAACTCAGCCTGCCCACCCCACCCCCAGAAAAAATGGAGCCCGTACGCCTGTGAGGGGCTGTATGATGAGTATACTGTTATCATTAACAGACAATGATTCATAGTTTGTAAACACAGGGATCTAGAAAAAATAACAATTGAATCACTAAACACGCGCATGGTAAAAAAAGACCCCATAAATGTGTTTAAATTTTCGTATTGTGCATAGCTTTGTTTTCTATTTGGTGTATTGACTACATCGGAATCGTTTTTGTGAATAATATTTAAGTCAGTTGCTCCTCCTTGATTGTTAATTTGACAAGGGTATTGCAATCGTAATTCCACCAATGACTTTATTCGAGACGGAATGAAATGTATTACATGTTAAACATATTTACGGTACCGGTACCAATCATATGCCAGACACGGTTTGAGTTGTGGACGCATTCGACAGTGTCAGCTGTTAAATAAATTCATCTCTAAACAACATACAATATAAAAAGCAATTCACCGAACGCAACAAAGTCAATAGCCATATTTAACTGACATTTTATTATTTTTCAGGTGATCGTAGTTGATCAAGATATTTCATAAACGTATTTAATTTATTGACCAGTTATATACTCTGTCACGAACTGGAGCAACAAGATATTTGAATACAAAATATATAAAAATTAATATCGCACATCACACAACATACCACACCATCACACTACACATACGCTCTATAATACACCAAAACTAAACCCATCCCCAAAATACATGTATACAAAAATGTCTCGATGAACTAAAATACACCCCAGTTCATCTAGGGAAATGTCTCAGCGCTGCAAATACACATCTGAACGTTTCTGTCTTCAACATTCATTTATAATAGTATCAATAGTCACTAGTCACGCTCGTTACGCCTGTCCTACTGTTCAAATACAACAGTAAACCGCTACACTGGAGCTCACTATGGTGATCTCAAGCCACTGACGATCACACTGGGTTGTCCACGTCGACTAACCACACGAGATATCGCCACAGACGTCGCCACCTCCAACCACTGACGAACATCACACAAGACCTCAACACGTTGACTTCGTACACATGTACTCCGACAACACCGGATTAGGAAGCCTGGTCCCTGGTCCGCTCCGGGACACTATAATGAAAATATAACATTTTCAAAATAAATTCATCCAGTAACCTTATTTTACTGGCGTAAGAAATCCATCTTACGTACTGCATCCCTGTAATAAATACACGTACATTTCTGTACACACACAGCAATAAAGCTAAAGTCCACTTCACTTTGTAACTAACTGCGTGACTTCACCTTACTTACTTTATAACATTGCGTGGCATAATCGTTACGTTCAAACATGAAATGTATATATCTGTATATCTATATACACATTAATACAATTTATGATGAATAAATTACTTCCCAACTAAATAAATATACAACTCACGCCAATCCGATGTTCACCACAGAGAAACAACTTCTTTCTCCACACTTCTGGCACAACCGTGCACACTGCAAACTTCGATTTACTGCCCAGACCGAAGCACACACACACTGGGTTTTTTCACGCTCACACTTGCTGCACGTGCATTCCCGGACATTTCGCAACATACATTCTCGCATAGGCCGACTTAAGGCTATCGTTATAGCAACCTGGCCACACTGAACACTTTACTGTACAACTGTCAAAACACATATTCAAAACTTTCGCACATAATTCCATACCGTATAATTGAAACTATACGTAACAATAACACCCACAAAACCTAGGATCTTGACATACTCTGTCAAAAAAGAAATGCAAAGCAAGTTCAAATTTACTCTTCCCTGGTCAGTAAAGTACAATATTTTACTCGCCAGCCACTTATATTTAGTAGCCAGCTAATATATACTTGTAATTAAATCGATTCATCTGCCATTTTACGGCACATTACTAATGTCGTAATTGTTATTAGGAATGCATTCGAATGAACTGATGACGAGGTGATTACAAGTTACTGTTTGTGTCCGGTTCCACATGGGATAGCCAACAGGTCGAAAATAAAACTTCTTTCTTATTCACAGTTAAACAACGTTTAGAGGATCACTTCATCCAGGATTGTAACAGAATAATTGATTCGTCATCTAAAGGATTCTTATATCAACATCTAAATCCTACTCATAATGTCAAGAACTATCTAAAAAAACGCCTTGAATTTGTATACAGCAAACTGATTACCAAAATACGATTATCTGACCATTGCCTTTGTATTGAAGTCGGGAGACGCCAAAATACCCCAAGAGAAAACAGATTATGTACACTATGTGATAATGAAACAATCGAAGACGAACTCCATTTTATTCTGAGTTGCCCTTTTTACCATGATCTAAGAATAAATTACATAAAGAAATACTTCTACGTCAGACCTTCCGTGTTTAAGTTAATCAAACTATTGAACTCGGAAAATATAAAAACTTTAAACAATCTTGGAAAATATTTATACAAGGCTTTTCTAAGAAGGGAAATGTTCATTAAAAATTAATATATTATGTTTACCCTCCTATTGACATTTTATATACTCTATTCATGTAATTTTGATTGTTAAATATCACACTATGTATATATGCACAACTGTTACTATGATAATAATATTGATGTTTATGTCGCGCCTATAGCCAGGATGGCTTTGGATAATAAAGATTTATCCTTACCTGTAACTAAAACAGTGAACGACTATTAACTATCATTATCAAATTCCGTACCCAATAATTGTATCAAACGAATTTAAGCGAATTACTATTGTAATGGCACTGCTAAGATATGCATTTAAATTGCAGTACTCATTAAAAGTTAAATAAAAGCATTGTGATAATATCTACCAGGCTTCAACGTGTTACTAGTAGTTACCAATCGGCTACCTTGCTTTTGGTTTAAATTATATTTATTTTCGTCACATACTGCCTTGTAAATCAATAAATACTGTTTTGTAAATAGTCGTGTCTTTAAAGCTGTTTAAAGTCGAGTCATGAAATTAGAAACAAGTTTTCATCCTCCACTGGTGAACATGACTTCTGATGTGATTAAAACGACATTCAGTACTGGAGAAACCGTTATCGTGGAGGGACCCATTATCACGATAAGCATATATAAGTCGACATTTAAAATAATTAACGTTTGAGTTTCAAACAGACAAGTAAAAACATACAGCGACTCAACAATCTCATTTTAATACATAAATAAAACCTGGCTCTAAATGGGACAGGACCGACTTGGTGCAAAACTGAACTGGGGCCGAATTCTTTCCAAAAGTTTGATAGTCAAGTTAAGGGAGATAACATCATAACGAAGTATTACCTCACCGTGTAACGTCACCGTGTTTACTCTTGAATACTGGAAAATCGTTATTCATATTCCGATTAACATGTCTCAAACAAACTACCAATAGAAAACACGTTTTATGGAAGATAAATTGCTACTGGTCCACAGTGTTTTCCTATGTCAAGTTTTGTTAACAGATTAAAGTAAGATTGTTGGACAGTCGCCAACTGGCGAATGTGATTTTATTTTTAGACGCCAGGGAATGTTTTTAGTCGCCATGTCGAGTATTTTGCTCGCTTTGTAGAGCACTGGGTGATAGGGAAAGAAGAAAAGTGTTTTACAAAATATCGGGGTTTTGTGTACAATGTTGCTGAATGACCATGTTTGTTAATGTTCCTCAAATGGGACAGCATGCCCAAATGCACCCTAAAACAAATGTAACCCACGTTGTGCGACAATTACAGGAAATCGGCGTGAAATGGTAAGATTTTGGCGAATGCACATGAAACTCGGGGGGGGGGGGGGGGGGGGGGGGGGGGGGGGGGGGGGGGGGGGGGGGGGGGGGGGGTTGGAATAGTGATGGGTATTTAAAGCTGCAATGCTCGCAATGATGCCTCATTTCCATTTCGACGTAGACTAGCTACAAGATGTCAAGACTAAGCCTGCCGAATCGAAACATTGCAATAGGTCGCTTCCAGTTAGGTGAATTGCAGTCAGCAGTCACACGCCACATGAACGTCCATCAGAGCACCATTTCACATCTCTGGAACAGGTACCAGCAGTTTCAAGTGGCTGAAGACCGGCCCAGAAGTGGGAGACCTCGCATAACAACTGCAGCACAAAATCGCTATATCCGGGTTCTGTACTTGCATCACCGAACTGCCTCAGCAACGAACACCGTCACATGCTTCCCATTTTGGATCGACAGAGAGGACTCTTTCAGCAGGTCAATGCCGCATATGGCATGTGTAACAATGGATTTCCTACAGAATGAAAACATTAATGTGCTGCCATGGCCATCAAGATCGCCAGATCTCAACCCCATTGAAAATCTATGGGACGAACTGGACAGACGTGTACGCCAGCGTGACCTGGAGCCTCAGACGCTTCTGAACTGTCACATTCACTGCAGGAAGAATGTGCTAGGATTCCACGTGCCCAGATTCAGAGACGCATTCAGTCTATGCCAAGGAGATGTCGCACAGTGATTCCTGCTGCTGGTGGCCACACAAGGTACTGATGTCAGTGCCCTCGTGCACCGCTGTTTGGTGTGGAAAACGCCTCCACTGCCGTCAGCCTATAGCAAAAGCATTGTCACATACTCATGTCAAATTTGACTAATACAATCATAAATAACGATATTTTGCCACTTTGTATTAAAGAGATAATTCCATGAATATTTCGCCTATGTGTTTCTTTTTTGACAGAGTATGTTATTTTTCGTAAGAAAAGCGTCCATCGTTTGACAGCTGTTGGCTGCACATTTTTTTATTCACTCTCTTTGATCAGGTCGTCCCATGATAGTCGTAGTGTATAAGTCGACAAAATAGCTCGCCACAATTACTTACATGATAGACTGGTTCTCAGTTGAATATACCCATAACGACGCCTTGTAATATAATTTGTGTAACGCATGCACCATTTTAGACAAAAAAACTGATTTACGGAAATTTCCGATCATTGAAATTAATATTTGAGCTTCTACAGAGACAAGCCAAATAATATCAGAGTGCGGGCTTCCAATAATGCCCCTGCGTGTGCTGTAACCTCACCGTGGTGCAGGGGTGTAACATTCTCTTTGAGAATGGCCAATACAGCACAAAATTGAAGTTTTTAGTAAAATTCAGTATCCATAAAATTCTGTGATATTTGTGTTTTTGCACAGTTCTTTATACTGTTTTTGTTTAAGTCTTGAATTTTTATATTGATGTTGATCATCACTTTATTTATTTTCATTACCATTGTATGACACCCAATAGCCGATGTATTATTTGTGCTGGGGTGTCGTTAAACATTCATTCATTCATTCATTCCAATAATGTTTTCGAATAAACTAGCATTTAACACAGCCATGTGTTAGGGTAAACGTTAAAATACTTATAATAGGAAATAAAAAGCATTATACATTTTGGGGCGAAACTCCAATTCTCGCGGCGGGGGAAGGGGGAGGATGAGTTCGTACCCGTCGCACCCCCGTTGGCTACGGGCCTGCTATGAAAGTGTTATTGTGCACCGCCTTTCACTCCTGACCTGACCTTTTCACACATTTCATTTGACTGACTGACTGACTGACTGAAACCTTTTTTAAATGTCCATATGCCACTAAGGTTTCGAACATGCCTGTCCCGGTCTCAACCTCTGACGCCGCCAGTGACTAAATCTGGTTTGAGGTGGGCGTAATTTAGAATAGAAATTTAGAAGTTATGTCAGAGACCTAAGACCAAAAGCAGCTGATTCACTCACTCCACTCATGTCTGGAAAAAAAAAAAGTCCAAATATAACTGTCCTCTTCTTGGTTCCATGGTGCACATCAAAAACGTGTCTGTGTCCATCAGGGCCAAAAAGAAAAAAGAAAAATTCAAATTGTTAAATTTCCTTTCACATGCAACTGGCCATTAACGAATATATGGTCACCAGCAACCTATGCCCCATTTCTTAAATAAATATACTAACTGGTGTAATTTTAGTAAAGTCCAAGATAAATGCATAGCCCAGTGGTAAAGCCCTCGCTTGATGCAAGGTCTGTCTAGGATCGATCCCTGTAGGTGGTCTCATTGGGCTATTTCTTGTTCCACCCAGTCCACTGGTATGCCTAGTATATCAAAAGCCCTGGTATGTGACATCCTGTCTGTGGGATGGTGCATATAAAAAAGCTCCCTTGCTGCTAATCGAAAATAGTAGTTCATGAAGTGGCGGCACCAGGTTTCCTCTCCCAATATCTATCTGGTCTTTAACCATATGTTTGACGCCATATAACTGTAAATAAAATGTGTTGAGTGTGTCATTAAATAAAACATTTCCTTCCTTTCCGGAAGTTATTTGGTTTAGTACTACCTATATGAGTTTAGAAATGGAGTTGGCATGGCTTTTGTTTTGTCCTTTATCAGTCCCCTACCAGTCGAACCAGAGGGGACCATAGGCTCCATAGCCAACCATCTCTGTCTTTATTTATCAGTTCCCTACCAGTCGAACCAGAGGGGACCATAGGCTCCATAGCCAACCATCTCTCTATATGTCTGTCTTTATCAGTCCCCTACCAGTCGAACTAGAGGAGACCACAGGCTCCATAGCCAACCATCTCTGTATGTCTGTCTTTATCAGTCCCCTACCAGTCGAACTAGAGGAGACCACAGGCTCCATAGCCAACCATCTCTGTCTGTCTGTCTTTATCAGTCCCCTACCAGTCGAACTAGAGGAGACCACAGGCTCCATAGCCAACCATCTCTGTATGTCTGTCTTTATCAGTCCCCTACCAGTCGAACTAGAGGAGACCACAGGCTCCATAGCCAACCATCTCTGTCTGTCTGTCAGTCCCCTACCAGTCGAACCAGAGGGGACCATAGGATCCATAGCCAACCTTCTCTGTCTGTCTGTCTTTATCAGTCCCCTACCAGTCGAACCAGATGGGACCACAGGCTCCATAGCCAACCATCTCTGTCTGTCTTTATCAGTCCCCTACCAGTCGAACCAGAAGGGCCCATAGGCTCCATAGCCAACCATCTCTGTCTTTCTTTATCAGTCCCCTACCAGTCGAACCAGAGGGGACCATAGGCTCCATAGCCAACCATCTCTCTATATATCTGTCTTTATCAGTCCCCTACCAGTCGAACTAGAGGAGACCACAGGCTCCATAGCCAACCATCTCTGTCTGTCTGTCAGTCCCTTACCAGTCGAACCAGAGGGGACCATAGGATCCATAGCCAACCTTCTCTGTCTGTCTGTCTTTATCAGTCCCCTACCAGTCGAACCAGATGGGACCACAGGCTCCATAGCCAACCATCTCTGTCTGTCTTTATCAGTCCCCTACCAGTCGAACCAGAGGGGACCACAGGCTCCATAGCCAACCATCTCTGTCTATCTGTCTTTATCACAGTCTCCTACCAGTCTGAATAATCCAACTAGTTGTAGAAAAGTAGTATGGTAGAGATAGGGGTGGCATGGCTTAACTTGTTTCCTTTATCAGTCCCCTACCAGTCGAATCAGACGGGACCATAGGTTCCATAGCCAACCATCTCTGTCTGTCTTTCTTTATCAGTCCCCTACCAGTCGAACCAGAGGGGACCATAGGCTCCATAGCCAACCATCTCTATCTGTCTGTCTGTCTGTCTTTATCAGTCCCCTACCAGTCGAACTAGAGGAGACCACAGGCTCCATAGCCAACCATCTCTGTCTGTCTTTATCAGTCCCCTACCAGTCGAACCAGAGGGGACCATAGGCTCCATAGCCAACCATCTCTATCTGTCTGTCTTTATCAGTCCCCTACCAGTCGAACTAGAGGGGACCATAGGCTCCATAGCCAACCATCTCTCTATATATCTGTCTTTATCAGCCCCCTACCAGTCGAACTAGAGGAGACCACAGGCTCCATAGCCAACCATCTCTGTCTGTCTGTCAGTCCCCTACCAGTCGAACCAGAGGGGACCATAGGATCCATAGCCAACCTTCTCTGTCTGTCTGTCATGGTCTACCGCGTTTCGTGCTAGTATTTTGAACCTTTTTACAACCATTCGACTAGCTTGTTGCATGCTTGCAACTAGCATCTCACAAGCGTCTTGCATGCTTGCGACGAGTTTCCCACATGCCCGCAAGCTTGTTCATTTGAAGCTAGTATCAGGAACCTTTTTGCACCCATGCGGTGAGCTTCCCACACGCTTGCGACGAGCTTCCCACGAGCTACCCACATGCTTACCACGAGCTTCCAACACATTCAGGGAACATTTTGTTTTAAAAATTTTGATTAGCGACAGTCGCGAATCAATTTTAAAATTGATTAGCAATCACTTATTTTGTTAGCGATTTCTGTAACATTAGTATGGTTTTTTAAAACAAACTTGCTCGAACTACGTTTGCTGCGTGACGTCAAAATTATTGGGAATAGACGGTCGATTAAGGGGTCATTTCAAAACTATATGCGCTATACGATGTGCTAACTAATTTCACCTTGTTTTAAAAATTATTCTTGTCAAAGATTCACGTAATTATTTTAAAAAAATGACACGATTTTTTGTTTGCAAATTGTTGAAAAATATTTACTTCAAAGGCATTCGCCACAGGAATAGCACTGGTTATCGCATTACCTATCGTTTGGCCTATGTCGTGGAAGCGCGAAGTGTTTTTTCTATCAGTCAAATTCAATAATGTAAAACTTTTTTTACAGAGTATTTATTTATTTTTTGTTAAGATTATTCACTTTGAAAAATTTAATTTGTAAGAAAGATAGGTATAATTTTAATAAACTATTCTAGTAGCCATCGTAATTACACTTCACGAATCCAATCTTTAGACGCCCCCTTCGTAACCTAAGAGCTAAACGTCATAATGTTATGGTGTCTATCGGTGGGTGGATATCTGAACAGCCGTTTTACCACGTAAAAGCTGTGCTCCTAATCGGAGGGTTGCAAAAAAAGAAAATATCTGATGAAACTTGGAAATCTACACCTAGATAAATAGTTCATTACAGTGATAGATTTAACATGTTATCAGCGGAATATTTGGGGGTTAAGGACGATCTTCAAACTTTAATACTGTCAAAAATATGCATCGCGACATTTAGCGATACGTTTTAATATTGTGTAGCGATAGCCGGAAACTGCATCGCGTTTCGCGACGCGATACTGAACAAAATGTTCGCTGACATTTACTACGAGCTTCCCGCAAGCTTGTTCAGTTGAAGCTAGTATTTGAAACCTTTTTGCAACCATGCGACGAGCTTCCCACACGCTTGCGACGAGCTTACCACACGCTTGCGACGAGCTTCCCACAAACATGCGACAAGCTTCCCACAAACTTGCGACAAGCTTCCAACACGCTTCTGGCGAGCTTCCAACATGCTTGCCACGATCTTCCAACACGCTTGCAACGAGCTTCCCGCACACTTGCTACCAGCTTCCCGCACGCTTGCTACAAGCTTCTCAGAAGCTCGTTCAGTTTAAGCTAGTATTTGGAACCTCTTTACCACCTTGCGACAAGCTTCCTGCAAGCTTGCTCCTTCATCAACGGCGGCCATCTTGCATCTTGTCTAATTATTAAAAAAAACAATGATCAGTTTTAAAGTGAAAAACATGAACTTTTAAAATAAAAACAAATAGGTGCTACATGTAGTCAGATTCTTACAAAATTAACGTTCCGGTATGATAGACATGTTCCACATATGTGGGGTAGTCTTGACTAAACTGATATGCTAAAAAAAAACTTCCTGCCAGCTTGCGACGAGCTACCCGGAATCGCACGATGGGCTTTCCACACACTTGCGGCGTGCTTCCCGCAAACGAACGACAAACTACCAGCAGGCTTGCAATAAGCTACCCGCATGCTTATGACGAGGTTCCGACACACATTAGACGAGCTTCCCGCATCCTTGAGACGAGCGTCCCACAAGCTTGCGATGAGCTACCAGCAAGCTTGCGCCATCATCAGCGGCAGTCATCTTGCATCTTTTCTATTCCTAAAAAATCATGAGGTGGATAGTATTTGAAAAAAAACACACCCCATAACGATCAAGTACATTTAAATGCATTGTAATAACGTTTAAACCTGATGACCAATTGTTATAAAATAACTTTGGATTTTAAGAGAAATTAATTGTCTACAAACTACTGTCATGTTAACATGAAACATGTTCCATACATTTGTACAACAAAGGAATGATTTCAGTGAAAATTCAAATGGAAATCGATAATGACAAAATCTGGCCTAATTTGACGCATTAATTGACACAGTGTGTGATTTGTATTGAAATGATAGATCTAAAATTCCGGTAGTCCATACAGTTGGGTGTGACTGATAGGCAGCAACCAAAACCAAACAGTGACGTGTTGGACCATTGTAGGACAGCATAACCTAGTGAATCGTGAGTTGGTCTATTTGTTTTAAAAAACGGCCGACATGAAGCCAGAGTACCTGCACATGGTAACGGTATAATTTGACACGCATACAAGTAAATACTTTCACCATTAAAATAAGAAATATTTTGTAGAAAAAGTCTACAATAGATTAGATAAAGAGAAAATAAGAAATAAACAAACTGCACTGACCATCTCTACAAATCTCACTGTGCGTAAACTGCTCGTATGTTAGAAATAGAAATATTGTTTGCTCATTTGCTTAGTAATTGTTGCTCAAATATATTTTCAGTTGGCCCAGACACTATTATTTTAATTCCATCACCACCAGCTGAAGTGAGAGAAGGAAGCAATGTGACAGTAAACTGTACTGCTGACTGTTTCCCACCATGTTCTTACTCTTGGACATAGGCAAATGAAACCATCAGTTCAATCTCTTTGTTAGCACTGGAGAACATCGGAAAGAAACAAGCAGGAGAATACATGTGTACAGTAACCAACACCATTTCATTAATATCAAGAAATACAACATTCCACCTGTCTGTTCTCCGTAAGTATTATGTACCTTTTACTTGTTCCAAGTTAGACACATGTAATTTTACTTGTGTAAAATAATTCAGGGATTGAAATAACGAAATCTTTCCACTTGTCTTGCAAAAGTACTAGTCCCCATACACAAATTACTGGCCCTCCCACTTTTGGGGCATCCTGTGGAGATAAAACATATATGGATTCTATAGTAAGCTGTTAAAAGAATTCACATTGCCTGCATGTATGTTGTGTATCGTGGTTCATACAGACTTGAAGTTATTCAAATATAGATTAGTTTAATACAATATACCTATTTCACATTCCAGTTGTGCACACGCAAATTCCTAGCAACTCGTAGATGCTATCAATGAATTTACGTAAGATTATTCAACAGAACATGTTGGATGATTGTATACTTTAGCGCTGATGGGGATTATGCAGTCATTGTCCAATTACTTATTAGTGTATTAGTAGACAACTGAAAATTCTGTTGACATCCAACATATACAAAATGATAAAGATTGTATTGTTAATGTCCACGATATCATAGTTTTGTCTTCAAACATAATAAATATCAGATACAGGCTGATATAATATGTATGTGTATGTGTGTATGCGCATGTGTCATGTATGTAAATATTTATCTTATCTTAACATGGTTTAAGCATTATACTGATAAATATGTAATGGAGAATGTACGAGGGAGTGTAGATTCATAAAAAATAATCAACAAACCAGGTAAATTATTTTTCATGAATCTATTATTCTGAAAACCAAACTGGGCATCTGTAATAATGTCATTATGTATATACCATGACAGAAGTATCTGGCTAACAATGGATGTGAACAATTTTAGTTGTAATGGTACATATATGCTAATGTTTAGCCAGATTTAGGTAACTATACGTGTTACGTAGATGATTGACGCAAAAACATGCTACGAGTTGATCTCGCCAAAAGCAAAGGAACTAAATAGGTTAACTGATGCATATACCGATATGCAATATTTCAAAATGAGGCCACTCCAATTAATTTCATATAAGAGTTTCGTTTCCCCACTGTTACTTGCATTAATTTTGGGAAACGTTAATTTCAAGATCTATAGTATATTTCTTCAACTTCATTGCTCGTACTAATACTAATGAAATCAGAATTTGTCCAGAACTTGTTACTCACTTAAATATAACCACTCTTCCAGTATGCAATTCTGCACATTAACAATACATATTCTAAGATCTTGACGGTTCTGTATTGTTAACATTACATACATAAAAATATAAATGTGTTACCAGAGTACCCATGCTAAACAAAACTTTCCTTTCTAATAAAGATCAATAATTTCATTAATCAGACAGCACCTTCCCCAATGAATACAGTATCATCAGTAGTTGGTCCAAAACAAACAGTTCATCCACCTCATTGTAAAAACATCACATACTTAGAACTGAGTCATACTCGTAATATATTCATTACTATCTGTGGTTTTCCATCAAACTCCTGACAGGCGTATCATGTACCTCACCGGTACTTTTGTTTACTTCAGGAAATAAGAATCACAAATGGCTCATATATACTTCGTTTAATCGGCTGAAGTGATAAGCGATAACTGGTCTCCATTTCCAAGGATATGATAACGGGAGCCGTGCCAGTTCACTATAGTCCTTCCCACAGGGAACACCTGTTTTCATACTATGGAATTTACTACAAGTTATTTATTTCTGAGGCAAATGCTTTCGAAATGGCACACAAAAATAGTTGGGGTTTGTTTTTTGTTTTTCCAAAACACTTTTACTTTCTTCTAACGTCAAACCAAATTAAAATGATTCACAATATATATATATATATATACATATATATATATATATATGTATATATATATGTATATGTATGTATGTATGTCTGTGTGTGTGTGTGTGTGTCTGTGTGTGTGTGTGTGTGTGTGTGTGTGTGTGTGTGTCTGTGTCTATGTGTGTGTGTGTGTGTGTGTGTATGTATTGTAGGAGGATGGAACAACTGTCTTTAAGGTAAACTGATTTTGAGTGGTGAACCATTTGGAACTGGACACATTATGAAGAGCGTTTAAACGGGTCATTTTGTTTACTGCCTGTCTGTCTGTCTGTCTGTCCATCTGTCTCACATATAGTATCCTGGATGTGTTTGGGTTTTTTGTGTGTGTTTTCGGTGTGTGTGTATGTATGTATGTATGTATTGTAGGAGGATGGAACAACTGTCTTTAAGGTAAACTGATTTTGAGTGGTGAAGAGCGTTTAAACGGGTCGTTTCGTTTACTGGCTGTCTGTCTGTCTGTCCATCTGTCTCACATATAGTATTCTGGATGTGGGTTTTTCTGTCTATCTGTCTGTCCATCTGTCTCACATATAGTATTCTGGATGTGGGTTTTTCTGTCTGTCCATCTGTCTCACATATAGTATTCTGGATGTGGGTTTTTTGTCTGTCTGTCCATCTGTCTCACATATAGTATTCTGGATGTGGGTTTTCTGTATGTCTGTCTGTCCATCGGTCTCACATATAGTATTCTGGATGTGGGGTTTTCTGTCTGTCTGTCTGTCCATCTGTCTCACATATAGTATTCTGGATGTGGGTTTTCTGTCTGTCTGTCTGACCATCTGTCTCTCATATAGTATTCTGGATGTGGGTTTTCTGTCTGTGTGTCCGTCTGTCCATCTGTCTCACATATAGTATTCTGGATGTGGGGTTTTTTGTGGGGGTTTTCGGTGCTGAAATATTTATTTGTTTGTGGGTGCTGAAATTTTGACTATGGCTTTATCATGTACTATTATAGATCTATCAATTGTTTACACAGTTGTGGCCCTCGAACGTATGAGGTAGGACAATGTGTTTGGCTGGTAGGGGACACGTATTACTTCAACAGTACTCCCAGAATCCTTTACATTATATTGATTGTTGACTTTAGTTATATTGAGCATTATTTTTATTCATGTTTAGGATTAACTAACAAATTAAGTACAGCTGTAAAAGTCATCACCTTTTTTTTTGTCTATGCATGAAAACATATACAATTTGTGTGTATGTGTGTGTATGTATATATATATATATATATATATATATATACAAATTGTATATTCTGTCATATATATATATTTAATTACTTTTTTATTTATTTATTTATTTATTTTTAGGGCGGAGGGGGGGGGGGGGGGGTCTAGCAATAATGTGTCTGTAATTATGAAGAAAATATATAAGTTAAATTTGCTTACTTTTACTAATTTGTGTTCATACCCTTTATTCTCATCCCTTTGACCACAACTAGTGCTAAACACAATGAACGTTTTAGTTCTAAGTGTCTGTGAACATAAAAGTAACATTTGGCATTGTTATTTAAAAAACATCAATCAAAATAGCAGAAAATATAAACTATTGAAAACAGCGCATGCGGTGCAGAGCTCGTTGATCTAAATGTGACTGCAGTATCACGAATGTAGTAATGTAAACTGAACACTTTTGATTTTAATCAGACAAATGACATGTCTGCCAGTTGGCCCACATTATTGCAATCATTGGGATCATCATTGTTGGGGAATTATCATTGTACAAGCAGTGTAACAGCAAAATGACAGTATATCTACAGACGGCACTCGTGGCATCAGTCACGTCTTGTCAAAACGTCCTTCTGATGTGTGCAGACATTGGTGGTTTACGTATGTGTAAGAGTTATAGCTGTGAATAGTATTGCTTTGTTAATTAATAGTATTGTATATTTCTAGATGATCCAGAGCGCATGTCGGCCTTAAGTGCAGGTGCTATAACGGGAATTGTAATAGCTGTTGTTCTGGCTCTTGCCATTCCTACTGTTTGGATACTTTATAAGAGGTAATTAGAATAGAATAGAATATAATAGATGTTTAACGAAACCACAGCTGAAAAACATGCGCCGGTCATTGGGTGTCAGACAATAGGTAATTAAATCATATATAATTATATGTGTAGTCAAACTTTAATAACTCGAATTTGAAATGGGCGACGAAATAGTTAGATTTTCAGAAGTTCGTATAGAACACCTCAAAACTGAAACGATATTGCAGATGGATGATTTCTTTTAATTTTGTAATAACGTTTGGTGGACTGCCCTCATCGCAAACTTTGAAATGTTTGCAATGTCTGTTGAAAGGCTAATTAATATATAAATGGCAGTTCACCCCATCTTCAGGCTCCTTTTCTGTATGTTTTAATTATAAATAAATAGCTAAAGAAAACGGCTCACTTGAAAATTTGCGGAACGTAACTAATACATTAAAATATTGATTGCCGAATATACAAATTAACAATATAAACGTTCAGATTAGTTAACACGATCCACTTTCTTGAGAGCAAAAATAACAAACGTGAACGGTTATTACTATTTAATTACCTTTTGATGGTAACCAGACCTTCCGTAAATGCACTGATAACTAAACACGTAGCCTTCGTTCTTCGTATTTTAAGATCTATTATTCTGTAATTAACGAGTCATTTCATTTCATTTCAACTTACTTTCGTGCTTATATCCAATTAAGATTCAAGCACGTTGTCATGGGCACACACCTCAACTATATGGGTTGTCTGTCCAGGACAGTGGGTTAGTTGTTAGTTGGCTAGTGGTTAATCAGAGAGAAGATGGTGTAGTGGCCTTACACCTACCCATTGGGCCCTTAAGAACTCGCTGTGGGTTGCAGCCAGTACCGGGCTGTGAACCCTGTACCTTCCAGCCTGTAGTCCGATGGCTTAACCACTGTGCCACCGAGGCCGGTTTTTAACGACTCTGTTCGCACACGCACCGATTACCAAACACATAGCCTTTGTTCTGCTTAGTGGGTGTAATTAACACCAGTATCCTCGAAAGGCTCGGACCAGCCGACACACCCGACCTCTGCTTGGCTGATGTTTCATTCTTCGTAAAAATACTATACACACCAACAGCTT